>NW_012148574.1:1980131-1981810 GCF_000956105.1 Propithecus coquereli
TCCTTCCCAGCCGTTCTCAGTGGCCGAACAATCGTGTAACAACTGTGTACCCATAGAAAGGTTTTTTGTCGTTGTTTTGTTTCCTTTACAAAAATAGTGTTATGCCCTGCATCCTGCTTCTTCCCTTAAAAAATACATTATAAAAGTTCTTCCAGAGAATTCTTTTAAGAGCTGTGCAATATTTTATAATACAAATACATCATTATTTGTTCAACCTTTTTCCTTAGTGGACATTCAGGTTATTTCCTGATGTTTGCCACACCAATAATGCCGCACCAGACATTCTTGAACATATGTTTGCATATCCACGTGTGTACTGTCTTGGCGTGAGGGCAAGGATGTGGGATTGCTGAGTAAAGCGGGATATTTGTAATGTGAATGGATTCGTCGGAGATACTTCTTCTTAAAGACATTCACAACAACGTGGGGAAGAATAAAAGCTGCCCGTCAGTTTCTTTCACACAGATGCTCTCGCTGGAAATACCCAGTACCTTGCACATAAACATACGGATAAAGCAACTGATGCTCAGAAAAGTTAACAGGACTATCCAAGATCACACAGCTAAATATTTCAGAGTTTGGACTAGGATCTAGCTCTCTTGATTCTTTGACAGGACTTTTTGCATAACCATAAGCCTTTTTCTGGGGGATGGGTAGTTGCTAAAATGAGAAAGAAAAAGTGTATCAGTTAGCTATTGCTGCATAACAAATTACCCCAAAACTTGGTAACTTAAAACAACAGCCATTTATTGAGTTCATGGTTATATGGGTCAGCAATTTAGGCTGGGCTCTGCTGGGAGAATCCTCTGGTCTGAGTTGGGTTCCCTCATGTGTATGTGGTCAGCTGTGGATCAGCTGGGTGTCCTGATTTTTCTTCATATTCTCTCATCCTGAAGTATGATGCCAAAAGAGAGTGCAAGTGTGTCGGGTGCCCTGAGGCCTAGGCCCAAGCTATCACGTCATCATTTCTGCCATGTTCTATGGCCATAGAGTCACAGGCTAGCCCAGATGCAAAGGGTGATAAGTAGGCTCTATTTCTTAATGGGAGAAGCTGCAAAGGCACATTGCAAAGGGTGTGGATGCAGGGAGAGGGGGAGATTTGGAACCATGTTTGCAATTCACACGCCAGGTTTTCAGGTGGATTAATTTTTTCCCTAGTTTTCAAGCAATTGCTTTGGTATTATGTTGACACATCTGTTTGGATAATCATGGCTCCGTATGAGCACAGAGAAAGTATAATATTTGTAGTGAAATCTCAAGAAGTTTTCCCAAGATACCCGAGGTGCATTGAGAGCACTATTATAATAGGCCAAACCTCTTTCCATTTTTAAAAATAGATATTTCAGATAAGAAAAATTAATCACTATGGCCATTTTATTCTCATCATTTTTAATACCTTATGTACAGAGTTTCCATCTTATCTCCCCTTTACTACTCTGAGAGCACTGCAGCTTCAAAGAGCACTGTTTGGGGCCTTGCTCGTGTCTTCCGTTTAGCAGGTCTGTGTAATTTTCCATCTCATGTAATAAAAACCTAAGAGTGCTCTACAGGTCATAAAAATTGCAGGCAATAAATAAAGTTAGAGATGGTACACTTCCTCTTAATACTCCGACAGAAGCTTGTCCTGGGAGACGACGGCTCAGGTGGGGGGCCACAGGCACCCACAGCACGTGGGGCAC
>NW_012148574.1:1982688-1985693 GCF_000956105.1 Propithecus coquereli
CATTCTGGGTATTTATAATTTAATCCTAAATTTTAAAGTAATATTTGTTCCTGCTTTATCCCAAGTGACAAAACATCTATTTGCTGTTGGTGACCTCTGGGACCACGTCTTGGGAGTTTGGTTTATGAAGGTGGGCATTTACTCTGTCCCCCAGATGCTAGTCTGGTCCCCCACCCCCACCCCAGGCACCAGATGCTTATTACATAATAATGGTCATAAAAGGCCTTAATAGGTACGAATCTCACAAAATTTCACTCTCTCTCTGGAGCAGGTCGTCCTTGCATGGCAAAGCGCCGGGAATTAAAGCCACACACACAGATTGGCGCAGTGACTGCCCAGCTCAGCTCTTGGAAGGAAGAAAACCTCAAAGCGTGTTCTAAAGGTTCCCAGGCCCCTGCTGGCTCAAAGTGCGGTTCCCAGATGCGCGGGGAGTCAAGCCTGCCAGGGTTCCAACCCCTACGGTTCATGTCCTTACTGTCACCCACCCAATCGTCTCGTTTGTTTGCTCAGTCATTAATTCACCAAACTTCACGGAGTTCCACTTAGCTAGTGACTGTTTTAGGTACTGGGGATGCAAGATAACGGAAGGCAGAGCTGATCTCTCAGTTGCTAATTAATAATAAGTGTTAAGGAATCTTGGTTAAACGTGAAGGATGAGGAGTTAGACTCAGGCTCAAATCCTGGCCCTGACACTTTCTAGCTGGATTTCACGGTGTGTGTGAGCTCGCTCTCTCCCTCTCTCTCTCCCTCCTTTTTACACCTGAAAATGGAAAGAAGAGTGCCAACCCTGGGTTGTTGTGAGGATTAAATGAGATAATCCAAGCACAGCATGTAGCTGAATGCTCCCTGGTGCTCAATGCACGCTTGCTATTCTCATGATTACTATAAATACACTTATTAAGTCGTGCCCCAAACCCTCGTGGAACTCACAATCTAAATCTGATCTTACAGAAAAATACTCGTGACTAGAACATTTGAAACTGCCCCATCGATAGGACTCTCCATGATTTAAAATTTAAGGAAAAGCTGTCATTTATTTATTTTTAAATCCACTTTATTGAGGTCTGATTGACGTACAAAATATGGTGCATATTTAATGTGCACAACTTGATGAGTTTGGAGATAAGTATACACCTGTGAAACCATCACCGCCCTCTATGCCGTAAACCTATCCATTACCTCCAAAAGCTTCCTCCCACCCCTGTACTTATTGTTATTATTATTTTGTGATAAGAGCACTCAACGTAAGATCTATTCAACCTTTTCAGCAAATCTTCTGTACACAGTACGGTATTGTTAGTTACACGCCCAGGCTGTACGGGAGGTCTCAGGCAGGGCTTATTCGTCTCATATGTTGGAACTTTGCAACCCTGTTTCCCTCTCCCATACCCCAGCCCACGCCCACCTGTGACTGTCACCATTGCACTTCCTGCACCTGTGAGTTTGACCAGCTTAGATTTATCATTTCAGTGGCATCGTGCATATTTGTCCTCTGTGCCTGGCTTATTTCACTTAGCAGAGTGTCCCCCGAGGTCACTGAGTGGCCAGTTTTAATTAAACCTCTAAGGCCAAGACCAGGATCAGGCGCAGAAGTGCGGACTGCAGCTGTGGGCCTCGGAGTGCGAGCATTTTGGCCACGTTCACTACCAAAATGAGTCGCGACACTGACAGCACCTTCTGCATTAATCAATATCCATTTCTAAGACAGTGAAAGCGTCCTGATGAACCAGTGGCAGCTGGGTTCCACGGCCATGTGTTGCTGTGACGCCCCGGTGAGTGTGAAATGGAGAAGTAAACAGTCAGCCACCCCGTCGACAGAGTCGGGCGGTCTGGGAGTCCAGGTAGAGCGTCTTTGCTACGTCTGGATCGTTCCTTGGCTCAGGTCACTGCTTTGCAAACACAGAACGAGTGGGTCAGTTTTCAGCCGTGGGGTGTGAAAATCCACTTTTACCATTTGCCCCAGACTCTTGTGGGGAGTAAATGGGAGGCTGGGCTGGGCCTGGCCGGTAGTGCTGTGTGTGCGTGTGTGTACATGGATGTGCAAGCATGCGTGCGTATGTGTGCATATATGTATACCGACGTGTGAACATGTGCGTGTGTGAATGCATGAGTGTGTGAACACGTGCATGTGAAATTGTGTGTGTGCCGGAGTGGGTGCATATCAATGAGTGTGTGTATAAATGTGTGTGAGTGTGTGAATCTGTGTCAGAAAATGTACATGAATGTGAATGTGAGTGTGTGTGAGGACCTTACGTACGTGCACGTACATATATGTACGTGCACATACGTGTACGCACGTATGTGTCTGTGCGCGCGCACAAGCGGTACGTGTGAGTAGAGTGTGTGAGTGCTGTAGTGTGTGTACGTGCGTGTTGTGCCTGAGTGCATGCATGTGAATGTGAGTGTGAATGAGTGTGCACCTATGACCGCGGGCCATGTGAGTGTGAGTGCCCGAGTGTGTGTACAGGAACGTGAGCGTGTGAGCGCCTCCGTGTGCACCGTGAACTGGAGCGGGTGTGCCCACGACTCTCCCAGTGCAACTTCCCACCCTGCAAGCGCCATTCATGTAAGTGCCCTATACAGGTGTACCACTTTTTTATCTTTTTTATCACATTTTTACTGAACCTTTTCTGTGTTCAGCTATGTGTAGATACAAAAATACTTCCCATCGTATTACAATTGCCCACAGTAGTCAGCACAATCACGCGCTGTATCGGTTCGTGCCTAGGAGTAAAAGGCTACTCCACACAGTGTAGGCATGTAGGAAGCTATACCATACAGGTTTGCATAAGTGAACTCTAGAATGTTCACACAGCAATGAAATCACCTAATGACTCACTTCTCAGAATGTATCCCTGCCATTAATCGACGCATGACTGTAGTTATGCAGCAGTTTGCAGAGTGAGACTTTGACCCACAGTACAGCAAAGCTAATCACCCAATTTTCAAGAATGGAAACTGTTTAATCACCTGCAGGGTAGTTCTGCCCCTATGTACTTTATGGC
>NW_012148574.1:1986863-2003794 GCF_000956105.1 Propithecus coquereli
ACATTTTTTGAAACTCGGACTTGGGGGGGGACACCAAGGGCAACATACGTAACCTAAACATCTGTACCCCCATAATATGTTGAAATAAAAGAAAAAAAATTGCAACCCAATAAAATCAGAGAAAGATGTTTCTCTTATTTGTTTGCTTTTGAGGAGTATCTGCCAAGTTAAAAATTGACATAACTGAAATATAAATTACTAGTAATTTAAAGCACTAGACAAGTCCTAAAAGTTCTAGCAATCATCTGAGACATAACAAAATGCTAAGGGACAAAATAACAGTGTTTTGTTGGTTTTCAAGTTATTGCTAAGTTTCTTAACAGAAGCATCTCTGTTTAAAAGAGTAAACTACTTTAACAGAAAGCCAAAGAAAGAAAGAAAGCTTATCTTTCAGAATCTGACTTTATAAGTAGTAACACTGTACTATTCCCATTTACAAAAGAATCTTAATGAAAGAATAACAGGATTCCTTTGATCTTTGCTTTTATTTTATTTAAAATTTGTTATAAATTTTGGAATTTTCTTTTCTTTTCTTTTTCTTTTTTTTAATATGCACAAAGACATGAAATTTTGGAATTTTATCATAAAATATTACAGGCACAAAGGCAGAAAGAATTATACAATAACATCATGTATCCACCACCCAGCATAAACAAATTGAAATCCCCGTTTCTCTCCTCTGTCCCAATCCCCTCCTCCCCCAACCGCGGTAACCATCACCATGAATTTAATGCTTATCACCTCCATATATTTCTAAATACAATACTGTACACTCATGTACCCTAAACAGTAAATAGTACCAATAGTATATATTGTAAAAATTATATCATTGACATTATACATGGATTTTGTCCAACCAATGGTATAATACATTTTTTTCTCTCCTACATTTTTTCTGCACATTTTGTCCATGTGAACATGCGTGGCTGTGCTTCACTCATTTCACTATCAGAAGGTGGTCCAATGGTTTGATATATCACAACTTATATATTATCCGTTCTTCTGATCAGGATTCTCTTTAAATAGAGCATTTAAAATATTATTTAATTGAAATCTCTGTTTTTCTGTCTGGTTTTACCTCCAATTTCCTTATTCCTCAGAGGTGCTTTTTTCCAGTAACTCAGTCTTAAATATTCAAAAACAAAACAAAAATTATTTTTTGTGACTTTAAAACTAATACATGCCCATTTTAAAGTAAATACACGAATGTGTGGTCTCGACCCCAGCAATAAGCACTGTGGACATTTTGCTGTATTTCTTTCCAGCAGTCTTGCTGTACCTATGTATTACTCTTGATTTGCATGAACCCAATGCTACCAAAAGAAGCAATTTTCTTTGCCATTAAAAAATCCCTGGAAATAACATTTTTAATGATTATAAAGCATTCCTGGCTGTGCTCCAATCGTTAGGCACTTAGGCAGCTACTGAATTTCACTCTTTTTCATTTGACAAATGTTTAGTGAGCATTCGCCAAGTGCTATGTGCTCATGTTAGGGAAGAGACGGCCCCAGCGAAGAGGGAAGATTGTATTTCTCACTGAACATTAAATAGAAAATAAAAACTATACAAGTAATTATACGGTTACTGTTGTAATACGTACTTGAAAGAATAAGCCTAAGATGAAACGATGAGGCAACAGGGAGGCAGGCAGCAACACGCAGGGTGGGGAAGGCTTCCAGCAGGAGCAGAGGTTTCCGCTGGCGGGGCTCTAAGGTCCTGGAGGTGGTCACCCAGGAGGTGTGTGTCGGAAGGTGTTCCGTGTGGGGGGCGCGCCCCTGCGGTGGGGCTGGGCGCAGGAACTGGACCTGAGCCTGGCGGGGGAGGAATGGCACCCCGTGATGCAGACGGGCCAGCCTACCTCTTCGCCCATCTGGTTCTCCCATAAACGCAGCGTCCCAAATGCTGAAGGACTGGATCGCGGGACCTGAGTGACTCACATGCCTGTAAGAGTTTGATATTAAAGGATAAAGTATTACCCACGGTTCTAGGTTTTGGCTGCCAACACCAGTGCTATCTCTTTGCAGCTGGGGCCAACAGCTCTGAGTATTGCTGCTGGAAATGGCTGGGCTGGAAACAAAGTCAACCTCTATGATGAATCGTTCTCTCTCTCTCGTGCTGTGCATGCACCAAGCTGAGGACAGAAATGGCTGGAAGAAATAACTTTATTATTAATTATTACAAACATTTATAAAATATATCGTTAAAATAGCAAAGATACGTGTGTGTGTGTGTGTGTGTGTGTATCTTTGCTATTTGAATAGTACACACACAAATACTTACGGATACACCAAACAAGAACTATGCAAAGAGGGCCTGGATTGAGGGGAACCCCACAAATTCACTGAGGGACATGAAAGATGTTAATAAGTGACAAGACACGTCATTAAGGAAAGAAGTATATCAAAAATAAATCGATTCTCCCAAAGCTTTATTAAAATTTAACAAATATCAAGAAAATTTAAAAGGGGATTTTTTTTTGCTTAAAATAACTCTAGAGTTTGTTTGAAGAAATAATATTGAAGAGTAAAAAAAAATTTTCCAGAAAAAAAGCCACTAAAATAATTACAAATATTTCTTCTGGTGGATATGAGTGGGTGGTAAGGGTGAGGCAGAGGCTGCTGGTTTTCATATAAGCCCCAAACGTTTCCTTAATGCTATGTCTGCTTTACTATAATTAAAAATATAAAAAAATATACTTCAGGATATAAAATAAACAGTGTTGTGTTGTATTGAGCTACACAGGAATATACAGATAGATCAGTGGGACTGAAAAGATAGCCCAGAATTTTTATAAGAATTAAAGATAAAAACAATAGTTTAAATCAGTGGCATGATTGTTAATACTTTCCAAATAAAGTGAAATAAATTGAAAGCCGTAACTCACAAACCAATACAAGAATAATCAGAGAATTAAACTTGAAAAGGAAAAATTCTTTTTAAAAAGGAAGAAACCATAAAACAAGGAAACAAATTCATAGGAGAATCTGTGTGTGTGTTTGAGGTACAATAAAAGAAAAATATATAGTAAAAGTGAAGATATTTGACTCACAAAAACACCTCTATATTCCAGAAAAACACGTAAGTAAAATTAAAAAGCCAATGACCCAATGTATTAAAATTATGTCAGCATTAATATTAAATTTTAAGGGTTCCCTACTAATTAAAAATAATAAACATCCTAACAAAAAATAGGAAAATAACATAGATAAATAATAAAAAGAGGAAGAACCCAAACGAACAAAAATATCGATAAGTACTGGAGCAATTTCAAATTCTCTAATCAAGGAAATGCATCGTAAAATAACCATGAAACTCCAGTAACAGTGAACGAGCATTTCCAGCGCCCAGATCTTGCTTTCTAATGCTACACACAGATGAGTGTGCACCGCGGGCTGTGAATTTTCTTAGACTTTTAGAAAGAAACACGTCTCAGTGTGAGGCCTCTGGAACCGGCCTGGCCTCCGCACCAAGCAACCGGGCAAAGCGCCCCCTCCACTCCCAGCCACCCGGGGCCCCCAAGGAGCCGGCGCCAACCAGAGAGGAAGCGCGGTGTGTCTGCGAATCCCGCTCACCTCGCTTCCACCCTCAACACCTCCCCCAGGTGAAATGGTCTGTAAGAGTCACAGCATAAAATACGAAATAGAGGAAAACAGAAAGAGACCTGCTCTTCCCTTTCAGTTTTCTCCCTGAGCCCCTGGGGGGACGGCAGGCGCTGTCTCCTGGGCCTGGACACCTGTCCACCGCTGCCGCCTGCCGGAGAGCGTCCCTGGAGCCGGGGCGCACGCACTCAGGCTACCGGGTCAACGACTTCACGGTTAGGGCTCAGGTGCCGACTCCGCCCCGGGCCTTTACGCCTCTAAGGAGAATCCCCGGGTAGGGCGAAGTCCTGCCCCAGGAGTGACCTTCCCATGGTGGGAACTTCGGGGGCAGGGCCGGCTGCGCACCTGGGCCTCGCCTGGGGCCCGCGCAGGTGGGAAGGGCAGTCGGGACACGCGGCGGCGAGCGCGAGCTGCGCAAAGCGAGGAGAGCCCAGCGAGAAGGGTGACAGTGGCAGTGGCCCCGACAGTGACACGTGTCATCCCTGCCGCCAGGTTCCAGGCCCTGCCCACAGGGGCTCCAACGAGCGGTGCTCCGTGGAGTCCCCGCGACAACTGGGCCCGCAGAGCCCCGCCAGGCCCCTCCCCGCCGGCGCCGGTACGGACGCGGGAGCGGTCGCACCTGGGCCTGCAGCGCGGCGGGAGCACACGCCCTGCGTCCGGCCGTCCGCGCGGCGCTGGACCCTGTCTCACTTGCGTCGCACGCGTGAACCCTGCGGTCCCCGGCCCGCTCCTGCGAGCTGGAACCGAGCGAGTCCCGCACCAGGCCGCCGGCAGGGGTGGTCGGAGAAACGACGCCAGCGGCTCGAGCCCGAGGGCCCGGACACCCGCGCGCCCACATGGATTCCACGACACCTGCAGCATCGACCTTTCCGCCGGATGGCCGGACGGGAGAAGGGTCACTCTGAAGACCATCGCCCTCCGCCAGCCGCGATGGCTTCTCTGTGGCAGAGGCGCGCGCCTGCGCAGGTGTCCCCGCGAGGCTGGCACAAGCCCTTCCAGCACGAGCCCCGGCGGAGCAGACCCGGCCGGCACCCCGCACCCCGGCACCCCGCACCCCGGCACCCCGCACCCTCAGCCTGCCCTGAGTGCTGAAACTCAAAGGGGTCCATGTCAAGGGCGTTTTCATTCCTCCTGCGCTGTCAATAATTCTTGCTTGGATGGAAGGTTCAGTTCTTAACTTCCTCCCATGCGCCCCTTTCCCCTGTCCCTGGTGCTTCCAGTGTGCGGGCCCGGCGTCCTGCAGGGGCGCGGCCGTGGGGACAGGTGCGCCGGCCGCCACCCTCTCTTCAAGGTGGCTGAAGGGCAGGACCAGGCCTCCGCTGGGCTGAGGCGAGGGTCCCCCTCGTGGTGGGAAGTTCCAGTTCTAGAAGGTTATAGACTTTCTACAGGAGAGGAGGCGGCTGCGGGGTCCCCCGCCGCGGGAGTGGGGGAACGTGCGAGTCCCCAGTGTAGGCCACGGGCTCCTCCCCGGGGAGAAGGAGAAGTTCCTACCGCTTGGTCCTCCATGTACACAGCAAGCAGAGTCGCATCTTTGTATTCAAATGTAAAAGCAACAGAATTATACATCTGGGTGTGTAGATATCTGTGTTTCTCTAAGAGAGAAAACCATTCTGGCCTCCAGAGTGACCTTCCAGGCCCGCGCAGGGGTGAGGAGCTAGGCGCGGCGGCTGTGGGTGCCGGCAAGTGAGCCTGCTGTCCCCTCACCCCCACTGTGGTTCCCTGCCTGCCCCCGAGGGCTGCACACCGGCTGCTGACTGGGACGCACCTGACTGGCAGCTGTCACTGAGCTGACGTATGGCCCAGAATACACACGTGCTTGTCCACTCAGGGCCTGGAAACACAGCAGGCCACTGAGCTGGCCACCCGCAACATGGTTGGGGGGTGTCTTCCAGTGGGAGGAGCATGTCACTCAAGCAGGCCTTTTGATACATTAGACATTAAAAAAACAAAACAGAAGTTCAGATTTCAATCCTATTTGCAGGGTTTCTAAGTCTTCCTGTTTTACAAAATTGCTTGCTGGTTTCAATGGCCTCCTCCCACTCTGCTCTCTGAGCACAGGGGGACAGGCAAAAGTCAACACACCTGTCACTTTGTATCCTGGTGTCTTCTCTGAATACAAGATACTCCTTTCATCTGTTAAGATTCTACAGGAATTACTTTTTTTTCTATAATAAAAAACAAACTCCACCTTCAAAAAATTATACATGAAAACTCGCCTAAATCAATATAACACTGCTGCAACCACAGTAGAGGACTTGGGCCCTATTTCACAGCTGTGCCGGTCTATCGAACAGGAGCTGATCCCGCCCTAGGGGGAGGCTCCAGTGCCTTCCCTGCAGCCCAGGGGGGCCTCATGCACCAGAGCAAGTTCTGATGTGGGATTCCACTGCGGGTGGGCCCTGCGGGCTTCCCATTTCCCTGGCACAGTTGACTTTTTCTAAGAGCTAGGTAAAAAGCTCCATTTCTTTATAAGCACAAAGGTTTCTTAAAAAGCCTGGCTTAAAGAACCAACTTCAGATAAATCTCTCTTATTCCAAATTCTTTAAATATCTGCAACTTAAAAAGAGGGAAAACAAAGTGACATACTGCTTTTAAGGACAGAATGGGGGACCAGCTCTTACTACAATGAGACTCTGTAATAAACGCATATCTACATAAATACCTTCCACTTCTTTTTAGGGCCAGGACGATGCCCAATTAGCTAGTGATTTGGGTCAAATGGGTGGTGCATTTATTCAACGCTAATGTAATTATGTGCACACACCAGGCACGTGTTTGCATGGGAGTTACCTCAAGGAATGCGTATAATCTCGAAACAGGATTCTGTGGGGAAACCAGCTGGGGAAGACCTCACTTGAGGCCGCGACAAGCAATGGAGGATGGCACCGGAGTTCTCAGCAGTTTCACCCCAGGCCCGCCCTCACTCCCTGCAGTTTCTCTGACTCAGTCTTCAAGTGTGTTCATCAGAAGGTCAAAGTCCCACAAGAGTGGGGTGGCCATCCCTCCAGACTCAAAGCCAGGGTGATGCGAGCTCTCTGCGCCACTTCCAGAAGCATCCACCTGGAATGGAAGGTGGGAGTCATAGTGTCAACATTTCCAGCATATTTCATTTGTCCATGGAGATAAGAAAACAATATTTGCAGTAGGCTCCCCCAGGTCGTCTGAAGTGCAGGGTGAGTGGGTGAGCGCAGAGTGGACAGCAAGGGAAGTCTGGAAGAGCCTTGGTCTTTACAGTTCTCGCTCCCCTTCTCTCTCTTTCTTCAACGCTGTCCTGCTGTGGGCCACACCCCCAAGCCAGTGCCCAGCATGGCTACCAGTGAACCTGCACTTTCAGAGCAAATCTTCCACCACCCAAAGTCAGGAACTTCTGATTCCTTTTCTTTCACTCTTTCTAGTCCTTCATTCCCAACTGCATGGGTTGCTGGTGACAAGGAAGTGACTGCAACAATTTCCACAAAACTATAAAGGATCCACTGCCAGCCCAGTTGGCGATCCCTCTCCCAGGGAACTTTGCATCTTAAGAGCAGCTTGTGAATCCAAATGGAACCTAAGGAAAGGTCAGAGTTACTTTCATTTAAGAAATTATTATTACGTAAGCATGGCTATGGGTAAGTTAGGCCAGGTAGCCTACTTCTTCTGCCCTGTTCCCTTTCTATTGTGTAGAGATGGTATTAAATATAGGTTGAATATACCCTGTCCAAAATGCTTGGGTACAGAAGTGTTTTGGATTTTGGAATTTTTCAGATTTTGGAATATCTCCATATACATAATGAGATATCTTGTGGATGGGACCCAAGTCTAAACATGAAATCCATTTGTGTTTTATATATGCCTTATACACATAGCCTGAAGGTAATTTTATACAATTTTTTAAATAATTTTGTGAAGGAAATAAAGTTTTGACTGCATTTCGACTGTGACCCATCACAAAGTCAGGTGTGGAATTTTCCACTTGTGGCATCATGCTGACGCTCAAAAAGTTTCAAATTTTGGAGCATTTCAGATTTCAAATTAGGGTTGCTCAACCAGTACAATACTTTAAAACTATGATTACCAGGTTTTGATGGTGTATTTCTATCAGATAACAATGAAGCACCAGCTTGATTTTTTGATTTTACATATATATGCACTACTGCACGAATATGCTTTGTTTACTATAAACACATTTTAAACAATACTTTAAAACTATTTTATCTTAACTTTAAAAATATGCTTTTGTTTTCACTCTGATTTTCGAGTGCAAGCAGTGAGACTGAGTATGCTCCTCCAGTGTCAGCTGAATACGTACACCAAGTGCTGAATGAGAACAGCCTGTGAGCACACCCGGCCCCGCCCTCCACAGCGGGTGCTCACTCCCTCTTCAGGGGTGTCTGAGCGCCTCTGACGTGCATACGGAGGGAGGACGAGGGGTCAGTCTGTACAGTGTTAGTAAAGTGTGATTTTCTCATTTGATATTAAAAAAATGAAAAGATAAAAGAGTTTTAATGGCTCTTACTGTGCCCCCATTAATTATCTTGGGGTGCACTCACTGATCCATACACTTCATTTGAAACAAGAACAGGCTCAGATCCAGGTTTTGTGGAGCTTGGGACTTTTACAACTTCTGAGAATAAACTCTTTAAGAAAAAGAATACCCCTCAAACGCCTTACTTTTGCAACTTTTAAATGCTTGTAACCCTGAAAATACATGACTAGGGGACTCCAGGGCCACTGAAGGGACCCCACAACCATCAGCAAGGCCTGGCTAAGAAACCAGCTTTCAGCAGCTTTGAGGAGGCTGCTCCTGAAAGAAAGACAACTTGGGAAAGACGACTCCTTTGCAAAAGGCTGCCTAGTGGACTGGAATTTAAATTTCCTTCTCTGCTTGGGCTCTCTTCAATGGGCCATCACTCTTAGAAAATCTACCTTCTGGGCTAAACTGTTTAAAGAACAGTCCCTGCAGCACAGCGAACTTCCAGGTCTGGAGCTGATAAAAACATGAGTTCAAATGTTTAGATAACATCACAGGCATCCGCTGTGGCTGTCTCTTCTTTTCTCTTTCCTCCTAAAACTCAAGCTGTGGTCTCAGAATAGCAGTGCTCAGGGCTTGAGGAGGAGGATGTCTAACGTTTTAGTAAAGAACGCTCCGGACTTACTAAAATAAGTCACGCTGTCAGCTCCTGCCCATTAAGGAGGGGCCTGTTTCCCTATTCCTGACAGGAGCGAAATCTGAGATGAAACTAGTCTTGCAGAAATCTCGGCAGACTCCCTTTTAAGGCATTGTTTTTAATGTAAGATGGCAAAGGAAAACCCAAGAAAAGGCCATGGTTAACAGAGGACATTTATGGCCCTGAACAATGAAAGGCAGACGGTGGAGGTGGGGATGTACTTGAGACAAGGATGAGCAAAGGGTTAAAGTGGAGACAAATTCTGTGGAAGGTGGGAAGGCCCAGAGATTTTATTTTACAAAAATCACAAATCCATCCCTTCCTTCAGCCCCTTACTCCACCGGTGCCTCAGACCCGTGGGCCTCACTCCAGATCATCCTCTTCTCACACGTCTGCCTCCGACATTTCTGCACGTGAGACGACTGCCGCCCAGCAGGGACGCGGGCGCCCCCTGCTCAGGAAGGCGGTCCAACCCAAGTGTTAGTTCTCCCAGGACACCGAGGCTTTGGGACGAACGGCTGCAGGGTCCGCGGTCCCCACTGCCCGGAGCTCTGGCTTCTGGGAAGTGGCCCGAGAACCAGCTCTGACTAACAGGGACGGACGGGGCCGCCCCGGGCCTGGGGACCGCGGCCTTTCCGCCCTCCCCTTGCCAACTGTCGTTCCTCCGTGGGCGCCGTGCGGGGAGGCGATGGTCTTTCCAACAACCCGCAGGCCTCTCCGCCGCCTCAGCCCGGCGGCCCGCGGGAAGGGTCATTCTGAGGCCGTGCGTCGCGTTGACGTGGCTGGCGCCACCCCTGCGGTCGCGTGCGGAGCTTCCTTCCGGGAGGAAGCGCGGCCCCCTCTTCCTCTCAGCTCCTCCTCTGCGGACGAGCCGGGGCCTGCTCGCCTAACTCTGCGCAGGCGCTCGGCGAGCGGCGGCAAAATACTTTGACACCAGGAGAGGCTGTTTGCGCGCTCAGGGGACGCGCGCCATGTTTACCCGCCGTGCTCCGCGGCAGGCGGCGGTCACGTGAGTGGTCGAGTGCAGTCACGTGGCTGTCGCATGCTCTGACCATCTTCCGCTGCCGCCGCTGCCGGCTGCTTCAGGAGAAGTTTACGACCCGGACTCCGGGGCACCTCCAGGGAGGCGGCTCCGCGGTCCCGGGCTGTGGGGTCTGTGAGGCGCCGATCGCTTCCCGAAGGCCTCGGCGACCGGAGCAGGCTGGGGGCGGACGGTGGGGACGGGCCGGACACACTACCGGCCGCTGGCGGCCCGGGCCGAGGACGAGAGCAGACGCGCTCGGGGCCGGGTTACACGGGAGGGCGGGAAGGAGCCCTCCGATAGCCTCCGTGTTCGGAACGGCTCTAGGGAAAGTACGAGAAGGCTTCGTTCAGAGAAAACGCTACCTCTGTCCGAAACACAGGCCCGAGGGGCCGCCCGACAGGCGGGTCACCGTTTCCACGGCTAAGGGACAAGAGCTCTGCAGGGGCAGGGCTGGACGGTGGAGAAAAGATGAAAATTCATCTCAGCAGTCGTAGAGGTTTTCCACGTGAAGCCTTGGGCGGTACTTCTGACGCTTAAGAATCCGGGTGCGAACCCAGGTTGGGTGCGGGGACAAGGGACGGGCTGCATTAGAGCGGGGTCCTGTGCCTGGGGCTGGCCTGAGCGCTCGTGGGCACAGCCCGGTCTTCCTCCTGCGTTGTTCCTGGTGATTTGGATGCATGGTTTAGCCCTCTGAGCCTCAGTTTCCCCACACATGTGCTGTGAGTTCCGCACACAGGTCGCGTGGACTCCGGGCCGGCCGCCTGCGGTGGTTTAGCCTCGCGCGCCCCTTCCCGGAGCCTGAGCCCGAGACTTAGGCGCCACTGCCACCTCGTGGCCACGCACCCAAATTACAACTCCAGGGTTTATCTTCATGATGTTTTTGTTTTTGGTTTTTTGAGAGATGAAGGAAAACCCCTTTAAAAGTAGAAAATGTGAGTCTGAAGTTAAGAAGCCTCCAGACACGTGGCGGGAAAGGAAGAAGTTGAACACCAGGCAGGATGGAGAAACGGGACAGACCCAGGCGTCTGTACAGTGCCGGCCCCGCCGGAGCCCAGGCCGAGGGCGCCTGCCCTTACCCGGGCGACCTCTTGGCCACGCGAGCAGCTTGGGAACACGCAGGGCCGGTGGTGAGAAATAAATAACCGGCTGTTGTAAGCCCCAGGCTGAGGGCAAACGCGCTAGACATGTTACCATGCCGGGTTACACAGGAAGAGCATGAAGGAGCCCTCTAGTAGACTCCGAGTATAAAACGAGCTTTAGAGAAAGTTACTACGTTAAGACTTCGTTCACATAAAATTTTACCTCTGTCTGAAAAATAGATCCGAGGGAGGAGAGACTCTTCATAGGACTGTATGGTTACTTCTTTGAAATGTTTTCAACTCCCAGCATGTCAACCCACCCAAAATGAAAGAACCACAAATACGCCAAAGAAAAAATACCAATTGTTTGTATTATATACCACCTGGGATTGTCTATTTTACTCTTTTTCTTCATTCCAATGTCAAGTTGCTTTCAGGGAGCCTGTTTAATTATGTCTAAACTGAAATACAGACGACACTGGCAGGATTCCTTGCTTCCACCCTTGAACTCTGGCCCTTCCCCTGGACAAGACCTGCAGGAGCCTGCCTTTGAACAGAACGAGCAAAGAACGTGATACTTTTCCCTCACTCAGGAAAATAATCCTCGATAATAATAATGCCAGCGTCAAACATGCTGGTGTGCCGTGAGCACTCGTGAGTCATCTGATGAGCTACGTGGAACTCATAATTAAGTTCCGTGTTTGTGACTGGTTTGCCTTTTTGATAAAAGATGGAATTCGGGCAGTCCCTAGCACGAACACAGTCTCGTTGTTGGCATTGCAGCATGGGATTACTGCAGGGAGGAAACGCAGAGTTGCAGGGCACCAGCAGGTGAGCCCCAGCAGGTGAGTGCCAGCAACTAATCCTACTCTGAAGTGAGCGGGGCCGCCCAGTGTCTGTGTCCTGCACAGTGTGATGAGGTGGCTGCCCACCTGGTGCTCAGGTGTTTATGGGTGATGGGCAGCAGAAAGCCCTGGCCTGCTCTCTACTGCTCTCTTCTCAACACCGTTAGTGCAATGTCAAAAATGCCCATCTCCATCCACACCCCAGGACAGATGTCATGATCCTGGCTCAGAGGCTGCCTGGAGCCCACGCCCTTCAGGGCCTGCCCTGGCCAGCATGAAATGATGCCAACCAGCCACTTCATGGGTGATTTCAGGCAGACCCTGGAGTTCTTTGATCATCCTGAACCACAGGCCTCCGAGGACTGATTGAGGGCTGCAGGCTCTCCCAGGGGCCCCACTAATGAGAGTGATTTCACTCAGAAAGACTTCGTCCAATTCCTAACATTAGTAACGTGACTGAGGTGGAAGTGGGGTGGGTGAGGCCTTGGGAAAACAGGGCTGTTGGCCTTTGGGCTCAGAAATTAGCCAGAGTTGGTCACAACTGGTTTCGTGTGAGTATAACTTCTGTAGTAGATTTATGGGCTTGACCTTCCCTGACAGTTCCCCAGACCTCCTGTCCCTCCCCCGGCCAGGAGAATGCATTCTGGGATCAGCTTTCTGTCTCGAAAGATAAATGCCCTGGGAAAGGTGGCACTCTGGCTTTAGTTACCCATGCCTTGTGGCTCCATGTCTGGCATATGGGACATGCTCCATGGGCATTTGTCAAGTGAGTGAATGGTCTATAATGTGGGTGAACCACATCAGATACCTTCCTTTGTACCGACTGTGACTGGGTTTAAGAGAGATGCTGAGATCCTGGGATCCTGGGATTGTATCCTTGATTCTCTCTCCTTTGACTTTTCTGGCCCTAAAAACTTAAGATTTTCCCTATCCTAAGATTCAGTCCTTTTGACTTGGCTTAACTTTCAGTGGATTAGAGATTAGAATCTGGGGTCCCAGAGACCTGAGTCCAAACCTGGTTCTAGAACTTACTAGCTATGGGTCTCTGAGCAAATTACGTTGCCCCTCTGGGCTGACCTTTCCTTATATGCAAATGAAGGTGATAACAGCATCTCGTGGGATTATTGGAAGCACTCAGCTGAGACACTGTGTGTACAGGTAAGTGCTTGGCGTGTGGCCTGTGGTGAGAGCTCAGCAGACACCTGCACCCTGCAAGCCTCTGCTCGTTGCCTTTCCTGCTCCAGCTTCTCCTGGCCAGCTCCAGCAGATGCCCCACGCTGCCGCTCATTTGTGCTGCAGAAACCAGGGTGCCCAGTGATCCACCATGCTGAGTGGCTGGCGGTGTCCTCAGCTGGTGTCCCTGTGCTCTTCAGAGCCATGTACCCCTCAGTCTGTACTGCAGTACTTCAGGTTTTTTGGGCCCTTGGCCTTACGCTTGGCTAAGCCAGCTTAGGGGAGGAGAAGGGAAGAGGTTAGAAAGAGAGGAAGCTGCCTCTGGAAGGCTAGGCTTGGTGCTCCACAGCTTACAGAATTTCCTCAGTAAATGCACTGAAGTGGAACACTGGGATCGAGAGAATTTAATACTAATACGTGGCCCACGTTAGACACGTACAAGTACATGGCAGAGATAAAACACAACCCCAAATCTACCTGAATACAAAGGACAGGCTGCTGTCAGGCACATCAGAAGCCTGTGAGGTTCTGGGCTGCCGTCAGGAGCCCTGACTTCTTCCAGCTCCCCACTCCTCTCGGATTGTGTCACCATAAACTTCCCGGGAAACTGGAATGGTCTACTTCATTTCAGGAACTAAGAATTAGGAAGGTTCTCAGATGCAGTTGCATCAAATGCGTCCTGTCCTCCGTTCTCGTTTTATGCATGAATAAACTCAGTGCAGGGAAAGCTAAGCCAGGCGCAGGAATCAGGGGTTCCAGCCTGTGGATTCAGGAAGCAGACATCTTAATTTTTAGAGCTGCTCTATAGGCACTTTACAGCTTCCTCTTCTAACTACTAAGTGCCATAAATCTCTAGACTCCTTGTCTCCAAAGTCATGTGGAAATGGTCCTGCACCCCAGCAGCAGGGAATCCCTGCAGACACTAAGCTGGGTAATAAGTGGCCCATAAATAACGTGCACATCGAAGCCTTGCTGCTGAAGACTACTGTCCACTCCGAGCCTGTGGACGTGCGAGGGCTGGATGGGCCCCTCCGGGCTGCCCGAGACAGAGGGCAATGCTTTCTGGTGGCGAAGACCTGGGCTGCATCAGGTCAGACAGGCCGCAGCAAAGATCAATCCCAGAGGAAGACAGGGAGAGCCCCACGGGGCATCATCTCGCAGTGCCACCAGCTTGTGCATTATCGGGACACTTCCGTGGCAACCTGTAGTCCAGGCAGCGCTTGCTCGGGGTTTGTCCCATGTGAGGCACACCAACACTGTTCTGAAAGTGAAGAGACAGAGCTCTCAGGCTGGGGGGAGCAACACAGAGACCCAGTGACTGGGGAGGGGGACAGTGCCCCCAAGTCTAAGAGAAGTGTGAGGTTGTGTGGCAGTTGTCATGGGATGGGGCCCACAGCCTCTGACCTGGGCTCCCACATCTCCCACCTGCTCTGACCCTTTCTTCCACCAGCCTGGGACGTGCACATCCTCAGGATGTGCAAAGTGCCACCACCCAGCCTGGCCCTGCTCTCACCTCAGAGCATTGGGTTCAAGGACAATGAGCAGAACCAGGTCCCACTCCTCCTCCTGCTTTAGGGTCTCGGGCGGACGGTCTTTACCAGGCACTAAACTTCGGGATCAATTATACAGAAGCAAATGGGATTTTCAAGGGGGTCATGACCAGGCATGATTTCTGGCCTGGAGCATTGCCTGAGCATGAGCCCTCCATCAGGGTCTGCCAGGGTTTGAATGTGTCCCCTCCAAAGTCAGGTGTTAAAACTTAATGTCTCATGTGATGGTATTAAGAGGCAGGGCCTTTAACAGGTGATTAGGCCATGGGGACTCCTCCCTCATGAATGGGACTAAGGCCCTTATAAAAGGACTCACCTTCCCATGTGAGGACACAGTGTTCCTTCCCCCCGGAGGACGCAGCATCCAGGCATCATCTGGGAAGCAGAGAGCAGTCCTCACCATGCACTGAACCTGCCGGCACCTCGATCTTGGACTCCTCAGCCTCCGGAACTGTGAGAGATAAATTTCTGTTCTTTGTACATTACCCCATCTCAAGTATTTCGTTATAGCAGCGCAAATGGACTAAGACATGGTCCTAGCATGCACTGAGCCCATGATTTTCCTGTAAAATGAAAATATGGCACCTATCCCATGGGTGCTTGTGAAGCCTGGAGACAATCTGCCAGTGACTGATACGCAGCAGGGACCTGTCGATGGTGGTCATTGGAGAGGTGAAACCTAGTTCTCTCTTGTGAGGGCTCAGGGACACGCTCTCATGAAGGTGGGATTCTCAGGACTCTCCCAAGTCATTTATGACACATGGAACCTGTGTGTAATGTTCCCTTTGTTTGGGTCCTCCACCATGGGAACCTTAGTCCTGGGATGAAGTTGCCAGAGTGGCTGTGGCAAAAAGCACAGTGCAGGGAGGCTGGAAGCAGAGGATGGCCCTGTCTGTCCCCTAATGGGCGATCCCTGACAGCAGGTCATCCAGAGGGTGCCTGTGACGAGGCCAGGTCCCTGGGCAGTATCTTGCAGGGAAGGGAAGCTGGCTGTACCAGACCACCTGCATGTTGGGTGTGGTGATTCAACCATCTGAGGCTGGAGGAACAGCCCTCCCGAGTCTGTGTCTGTTGTTGCTGAGAGCACACAGGAGCCACTATCTTAGGACATGTGGCAGATGTTTCTAGGATTCCTATTGGATGGGGGCACGGTAAATGAAGGAAAACCCTAGAAGTAAGGAAAGGTCTTATGGTCTTAAGCAGAGGATGACAAATTTTGTGTGTGTGTGAAGTGCCAGATAGTAACTATTTTGAGCTTCATGGACTACACAGTCTGATTCAGCCATTCAGCTCTGCCACAGTGCAGAAGTGGCCACACACAATACAGAAATGAGTGGGTGTGGCTGTGTTCCCATAAAACTTTATTTACAAAGAAAGGTGGTGGGCTGGATTTGGCTCTTGGCCTAGTTTGCCAATCCCTGGTGTCAGGGAAGGAGCACAGACACTGCCTTAAGACCCCAGACCTCATCCCTGTTCTACAGTGTACCAGCTGTGTGGCCTCCAGCAAATTATTTATCCCTCTCGGCCTGTTTCTTCATTAGTAAAAAGGGGTTAACAGTATCTACCTCTTAGAGTTACCATAATGCATGCAAAGCTCCAAACGCACCGCAGTGTGTATAGGGGCTCCACTGAAACACCCAAGTTCCTGGGGTAGACTGGCTGTAGGCAGCCCTAAAGCTCTGCTGCCCTCGTAGTCTTTCACGGTCATCTTCTGCCTCATTTGTTGGACCTGACTCAGAGTGAATAAAGAGTGTTCCGTTCCATTTGCAAATCAAAAGAATACTCCATTTGTATTCTTAAAGTAGGTCTTTCCAAACTCACTGACATGTTATTTCAAACTCTGGCAGCATTCAGGGCTGTGTGGAGTCCCCTGGCAATTCCGCTGCACCAGAACATTGCCTTCCCGAAAATTTTTAAGTTATAATGGAATTCAAAACAGATGTACCAAACCTAGAAAGGGCTAGAGCAACCTTAATTTGTTCCTTGGGAATGCTCTTCATAACATGTTTTGGGCAGACATTTGTGATAAGAGCCAGACAATAAAAGATCCCAGCATGTTCTAAACCCTGTGATTTTGGCTATTTGTGTCAAAGAAAATCTGGAAGGCCTGGGTAACTGAAACAGAACTGACACAGAACTGACAAAATTTATGGCTTAAACTTTCACTGAAATATCTCTGTGGAAGATGTCACTGATCACAGAAAAGAGAATTTGGAGAGAAAAATTAGATATTATTCAGATGGGTGGAGCTCTTAACTATGACACTGATCAGTACTTATTTAAAATATGAACTGAGAATATGAAGTAGAAAAGATGGGACAACTATGAATATTATAAATACTTGTAAGCTAAATAAGAGGAAGACAATGCTATTTTAACATCCAGGCTTGTGTCCTTGGTAAGTAAAAGAGTTATTACAAAGATTATTAAAGCTGGATGGAACTGGTTTGAAAGATCTTGTTAAGAGACAGGAACACTCATACACTGCTGGTGGAACCGCAAACTAGTACAATC
>NW_012148574.1:2003844-2034981 GCF_000956105.1 Propithecus coquereli
AGTGAGACTGAGTATGCTCCTCCAGTGTCAGCTGAATACGTACACCAAGTGCTGAATGAGAACAGCCTGTGAGCACACCCGGCCCCGCCCTCCACAGCGGGTGCTCACTCCCTCTTCAGGGGTGTCTGAGCGCCTCTGACGTGCATACGGAGGGAGGACGAGGGGTCAGTCTGTACAGTGTTAGTAAAGTGTGATTTTCTCATTTGATATTAAAAAAATGAAAAGATAAAAGAGTTTTAATGGCTCTTACTGTGCCCCCATTAATTATCTTGGGGTGCACTCACTGATCCATACACTTCATTTGAAACAAGAACAGGCTCAGATCCAGGTTTTGTGGAGCTTGGGACTTTTACAACTTCTGAGAATAAACTCTTTAAGAAAAAGAATACCCCTCAAACGCCTTACTTTTGCAACTTTTAAATGCTTGTAACCCTGAAAATACATGACTAGGGGACTCCAGGGCCACTGAAGGGACCCCACAACCATCAGCAAGGCCTGGCTAAGAAACCAGCTTTCAGCAGCTTTGAGGAGGCTGCTCCTGAAAGAAAGACAACTTGGGAAAGACGACTCCTTTGCAAAAGGCTGCCTAGTGGACTGGAATTTAAATTTCCTTCTCTGCTTGGGCTCTCTTCAATGGGCCATCACTCTTAGAAAATCTACCTTCTGGGCTAAACTGTTTAAAGAACAGTCCCTGCAGCACACCGAACTTCCAGGTCTGGAGCTGATAAAAACAGGAGTTCAAATGTTTAGATAACATCACAGGCATCCGCTGTGGCTGTCTCTTCTTTTCTCTTCCCTCCTAAAACTCAAGCTGTGGTCTCAGAATAGCAGTGCTCAGGGCTTGAGGAGGAGGATGTCTAACGTTTTAGTAAAGAACGCTCCGGACTTACTAAAATAAGTCACGCTGTCAGCTCCTGCCCATTAAGGAGGGGCCTGTTTCCCTATTCCTGACAGGAGCGAAATCTGAGATGAAACTAGTCTTGCAGAAATCTCGGCAGACTCCCTTTTAAGGCATTGTTTTTAATGTAAGATGGCAAAGGAAAACCCAAGAAAAGGCCATGGTTAACAGAGGACATTTATGGCCCTGAACAATGAAAGGCGGACGGTGGAGGTGGGGATGTACTTGAGACAAGGATGAGCAAAGGGTTAAAGTGGAGACAAATTCTGTGGAAAGTGGGAAGGCCCAGAGATTTTATTTTACAAAAATCACAAATCCAACCCTTCCTTCAGCCCCTTACTCCACCGGTGCCTCAGACCCGTGGGCCTCACTCCAGATCATCCTCTTCTCACACGTCTGTCTCCGACATTTCTGCACGTGAGACGACTGCCGCCCAGCAGGGACGCGGGCGCCCCCTGCTCAGGAAGGCGGTCCAACCCAAGTGTTAGTTCTCCCAGGTCACCGAGGCTTTGGGACGAACGGCTGCAGGGTCCGCGGTCCCCACTGCCCGGAGCTCTGGCTTCTGGGAAGTGGCCCGAGAACCAGCTCTGACTAACAGGCACGGACGGGGCCGCCCCGGGCCTGGGGACCGCGGCCTTTCCGCCCTCCCCTTGCCAACTGTCGTTCCTCCGTGGACGCCGTGCGGGGAGGCGATGGTCTTTCCACAACCCGCAGGCCTCTCCGCCGCCTCAGCCCGGCGGCCCGCGGGAAGGGTCATTCTGAGGCCGTGCGTCGCGTTGACGTGGTTGGCGCCACCCCTGCGGTCGCGTGCGGAGCTTCCTTCCGGGAGGAAGCGCGGCCCCCTCTTCCTCTCAGCTCCTCCTCTGCGGACGAGCCGGGGCCTGCTCGCCCAACTCTGCGCAGGCGCTCGGCGAGCGGCGGCAAAATACTTTGAAACAAAGAGAGGCTGTTCGCGCGCTCAGGGGACGCGCGCCATGTTTACCCGCCGTGCTCCGCGGCAGGCGGCGGTCACGTGAGTGGTCGAGTGCAGTCACGTGGCTGTCGCATGCTCTGACCATCTTCCGCTGCCGCCGCTGCCGGCTGCTTCAGGAGAAGTTTACGACCCGGACTCCGGGGCACCTCCAGGGAGGCGGCTCCGCGGTCCCGGGCTGTGGGGTCTGTGAGGCGCCGATCGCTTCCCGAAGGCCTCGGCGACCGGAGCAGGCTGGGGGCGGACGGTGGGGACGGGCCGGACACACTACCGGCCGCTGGCGGCCCGGGCCGAGGACGAGAGCAGACGCGCTCGGGGCCAGGTTACACGGGAGGGCGGGAAGGAGCCCTCCGATAGCCTCCGTGTTCGGAACGGCTCTAGGGAAAGTACGAGAAGGCTTCGTTCAGAGAAAACGCTACCTCTGTCCGAAACACAGGCCCGAGGGGCCGCCGGCCATCCGCGCGGTGACGCCCGACAGGCGGGTCACCGTTTCCACGGCTAAGGGACAAGAGCTCTGCAGGGGCAGGGCTGGACGGTGGAGAAAAGATGAAAATTCATCTCAGCAGTCGTAGAGGTTTTCCACGTGAAGCCTTGGGCGGTACTTCTGACGCTTAAGAATCCGGGTGCAAACCCAGGTTGGGTGCGGGGACAAGGGACGGGCTGCATTAGAGCGGGGTCCTGTGCCTGGGGCTGGCCTGAGCGCTCGTGGGCACAGCCCGGTCTGCCTCCTGCGTTGTTCCTGGTGATTTGGATGCATGGTTTAGCCCTCTGAGCCTCAGTTTCCCCACACATGTGCTGTGAGTTCCAGATACAGGTCGCGTGGACTCCCGGCCGGCGCCCGCGGTGGTTTAGCCTCGCGCGCCCCTTCCCGGAGCCTGAGCCCGAGACTTAGGCGCCACTGCCACCTCGTGGCCACGCACCAAAATTACAACTCCAGGGTTTATCTTCATGATGTTTTTGTTTTTGGTTTTTTGAGAGATGAAGGAAAACCCCTTTAAAAGTAGAAAATGTGAGTCTGAAGTTAAGAAGCCTCAAGACACGTGGCGGGAAAGGAAGAAGTTGAACACCAGGCAGGATGGAGAAACGGGACAGACCCAGGCGTCTGTACAGTGCCGGCCCCGCCGGAGCCCAGGCCGAGGGCGCCTGCCCTTACCCGGGCGACCTCTTGGCCACGCGAGCAGCTTGGGAACACGCAAGGCCAGTGGTGAGAAATAAATAACCGGCTACTGGAAGCCCCAGACTGAGGGCAAACGCGCTAGACATGTTACCATGCCGGGTTACACAGGAAGAGCATGAAGGAGCCCTCTAGTAGACTCCGAGTATAAAACGAGCTTTAGAGAAAGTTACTACGTTAAGACTTCGTTCACATAAAATTTTACCTCTGTCTGAAAAATAGATCCGAGGGAGGAGAGACTCTTCATAGGACTGTATGGTTACTTCTTTGAAATGTTTTCAACTCCCAGAATGTCAACCCACCCAAAATGAAAGAACCACAAATACGCCAAAGAAAAAATACCAATTGTTTGTATTATATACCACCTGGGATTGTCTATTTTACTCTTTTTCTTCATTCCAATGTCAAGTTGCTTTCAGGGAGCCTGTTTAATTATGTCTAAACTGAAATACAGACGACACTGGCAGGATTCCTTGCTTCCACCCTTGAACTCTGGCCCTTCCCCTGGACAAGACCTGCAGGAGCCTGCCTTTGAACAGAACGAGCAAAGAACGTGATACTTTTCCCTCACTCAGGAAAATAATCCTCGATAATAATAATGCCAGCGTCAAACATGCTGGTGTGCCGCGAGCACTCGTGAGTCATCTGATGAGCTACGTGGAACTCATAATTAAGTTCCGTGTTTGTGACTGGTTTGCCTTTTTGATAAAAGATGGAATTCGGGCAGTCCCTAGCACGAACACAGTCTCGTCGTTGGCATTGCAGCATGGGATTACTGCAGGGAGGAAACGCAGAGTTGCAGGGCACCAGCAGGTGAGCCCCAGCAGGTGAGTGCCAGCAACTAATCCTACTCTGAAGTGAGCGGGGCCGCCCAGTGTCTGTGTCCTGCACAGTGTGATGAGGTGGCTGCCCACCTGGTGCTCAGGTGTTCATGGGTGATGGGCAGCAGAAAGCCCTGGCCTGCTCTCTACTGCTCTCTTCTCAACACCGTTAGTGCAATGTCAAAAATGCCCATCTCCATCCACACCCCAGGACAGATGTCATGATCCTGGCTCAGAGGCTGCCTGGAGCCCACGCCCTTCAGGGCCTGCCCTGGCCAGCATGAAATGATGCCAACCAGCCACTTCATGGGTGATTTCAGGCAGACCCTGGAGTTCTTTGATCATCCTGAACCACAGGCCTCCGAGGACTGATTGAGGGCTGCAGGCTCTCCCAGGGGCCCCACTAATGAGAGTGATTTCACTCAGAAAGACTTCGTCCAATTCCTAACATTAGTAACGTGACTGAGGTGGAAGTGGGGTGGGTGAGGCCTTGGGAAAACAGGGCTGTTGGCCTTTGGGCTCAGAAATTAGCCAGAGTTGGTCACAACTGGTTTCGTGTGAGTATAACTTCTGTAGTAGATTTATGGACTTGACCTTCCCTGACAGTTCCCCAGACCTCCTGTCCCTCCCCCGGCCAGGAGAATGCATTCCGGGATCAGCTTTCTGTCTCGAAAGATAAATGCCCTGGGAAAGGTGGCACTCTGGCTTTAGTTACCCATGCCTTGTGGCTCCATGTCTGGCATATGGGACATGCTCCATGGGCATTTGTCAAGTGAGTGAATGGTCTATAATGTGGGTGAACCACATCAGATACCTTCCTTTGTACCGACTGTGACTGGGTTTAAGAGAGATGCTGAGATCCTGGGATCCTGGGATTGTATCCTTGATTCTCTCTCCTTTGACTTTTCTGGCCCTAAAAACTTAAGATTTTCCCTATCCTAAGATTCAGTCCTTTTGACTTGGCTTAACTTTCAGTGGATTAGAGATTAGAATCTGGGGTCCCAGAGACCTGAGTCCAAACCTGGTTCTAGAACTTACTAGCTATGGGTCTCTGAGCAAATTACGTTGCCCCTCTGGGCTGACCTTTCCTTATATGCAAATGAAGGCGATAACAGCATCTCGTGGGATTATTGGAAGCACTCAGCTGAGACACTGTGTGTACAGCTAAGTGCTTGGCGTGTGGCCTGTGGTGAGAGCTCAGCAGACACCTGCACCCTGCAAGCCTCTGCCCGTTGCCTTTCCTGCTCCAGCTTCTCCTGGCCAGCTCCAGCAGATGCCCCACGCTGCCGCTCATTTGTGCTGCAGAAACCAGGGTGCCCAGTGATCCACCATGCTGAGTGGCTGGCGGTGTCCTCAGCTGGTGTCCCTGTGCTCTTCAGAGCCATGTACCCCTCAGTCTGTACTGCAGTACTTCAGGTTTTTTGGGCCCTTGGCCTTACGCTTGGCTAAGCCAGCTTAGGGGAGGAGAAGGGAAGAGGTTAGAAAGAGAGGAAGCTGCCTCTGGAAGGCGAGGCTTGGTGCTCCACAGCTTACAGAATTTCCTCAGTAAATGCACTGAAGTGGAACACTGGGATCGAGAGAATTTAATACTAATACGTGGCCCACGTTAGACACGTACAAGTACATGGCAGAGATAAAACACAACCCAAAATCTACCTGAATACAAAGGACAGGCTGCTGTCAGGCACATCAGAAGCCTGTGAGGTTCTGGGCTGCCGTCAGGAGCCCTGACTTCTTCCAGCTCCCCACTCCTCTCGGATTGTGTCACCATAAACTTCCCGGGAAACTGGAATGGTCTACTTCATTTCAGGAACTAAGAATTAGGAAGGTTCTCAGATGCAGTTGCATCAAATGCGTCCTGTCCTCCGTTCTCGTTTTATGCATGAATAAACTCAGTGCAGGGAAAGCTAAGCCAGGCGCAGGAATCAGGGGTTCCAGCCTGTGGATTCAGGAAGCAGACATCTTAATTTTTAGAGCTGCTCTATAGGCACTTTACAGCTTCCTCTTCTAACTACTAAGTGCCATAAATCTCTAGACTCCTTGTCTCCAAAGTCATGTGGAAATGGTCCTGCACCCCAGCAGCAGGGAATCCCTGCAGACACTAAGCTGGGTAATAAGTGGCCCATAAATAACGTGCACATCGAAGCCTTGCTGCTGAAGACTACTGTCCACTCCGAGCCTGTGGACGTGCGAGGGCTGGATGGGCCCCTCCGGGCTGCCCGAGACAGAGGGCAATGCTTTCTGGTGGCGAAGACCTGGGCTGCATCAGGTCAGACAGGCCGCAGCAAAGATCAATCCCAGAGGAAGACAGGGAGAGCCCCACGGGGCATCATCTCGCAGTGCCACCAGCTTGTGCATTATCGGGACACTTCCGTGGCAACCTGTAGTCCAGGCAGCGCTTGCTCGGGGTTTGTCCCATGTGAGGCACACCAACACTGTTCTGAAAGTGAAGAGACAGAGCTCTCAGGCTGGGGGGAGCAACACAGAGACCCAGTGACTGGGGAGGGGGACAGTGCCCCCAAGTCTAAGAGAAGTGTGAGGTTGTGTGGCAGTTGTCATGGGATGGGGCCCACAGCCTCTGACCTGGGCTCCCACATCTCCCACCTGCTCTGACCCTTTCTTCCACCAGCCTGGGACGTGCACATCCTCAGGATGTGCAAAGTGCCACCACCCAGCCTGGCCCTGCTCTCACCTCAGAGCATTGGGTTCAAGGACAATGAGCAGAACCAGGTCCCACTCCTCCTCCTGCTTTAGGGTCTCGGGCGGACGGTCTTTACCAGGCACTAAACTTCGGGATCAATTATACAGAAGCAAATGGGATTTTCAAGGGGGTCATGACCAGGCATGATTTCTGGCCTGGAGCATTGCCTGAGCATGAGCCCTCCATCAGGGTCTGCCAAGGTTTGAATGTGTCCCCTCCAAAGTCAGGTGTTAAAACTTAATGTCTCATGTGATGGTATTAAGAGGCAGGGCCTTTAACAGGTGATTAGGCCATGGGGACTCCTCCCTCATGAATGGGACTAAGGCCCTTATAAAAGGACTCACCTTCCCATGTGAGGACACAGTGTTCCTTCCCCCCGGAGGACGCAGCATCCAGGCATCATCTGGGAAGCAGAGAGCAGTCCTCACCATGCACTGAACCTGCCAGCACCTCGATCTTGGACTCCTCAGCCTCCGGAACTGTGAGAGAGAAATTTCTGTTCTTTGTACATTACCCCATCTCAAGTATTTCATTATAGCAGCGCAAATGGACTAAGACATGGTCCTAGCATGCACTGAGCCCATGATTTTCCTGTAAAATGAAAATATGGCACCTATCCCATGGGTGCTTGTGAAGCCTGGAGACAATCTGCCAGTGACTGATACGCAGCAGGGACCTGTCGATGGTGGTCATTGGAGAGGTGAAACCTAGTTCTCTCTTGTGAGGGCTCAGGGACACGCTCTCATGAAGGTGGGATTCTCAGGACTCTCCCAAGTCATTTATGACACATGGAACCTGTGTGTAATGTTCCCTTTGTTTGGATCCTCCACCATGGGAACCTTAGTCCTGGGATGAAGTTGCCAGAGTGGCTGTGGCAAAAAGCACAGTGCAGGGAGGCTGGAAGCAGAGGATGGCCCTGTCTGTCCCCTAATGGGCGAGCCCTGACAGCAGGTCATCCAGAGGGTGCCTGTGACGAGGCCAGGTCCCTGGGCAGTATCTTGCAGGGAAGGGAAGCTGGCTGTACCAGACCACCTGCATGTTGGGTGTGGTGATTCAACCATCTGAGGCTGGAGGAACAGCCCTCCCGAGTCTGCGTCTGTTGTTGCTGAGAGCACACAGGAGCCACTATCTTAGGACATGTGGCAGATGTTTCTAGGATTCCTATTGGATGGGGGCACAGTAAATGAAGGAAAACCCTAGAAGTAAGGAAAGGTCTTACGGTCTTAAGCAGAGGATGACAAATTTTGTGTGTGTGTGAAGTGCCAGATAGTAACTATTTTGAGCTTCACGGACTACACAGTCTGATTCAGCCATTCAGCTCTGCCACAGTGCAGAAATGGCCACACACAATACAGAAATGAGTGGGTGTGGCTGTGTTCCCATAAAACTTTATTTACAAAGAAAGGTGGTGGGCTGGATTTGGCTCTTGGCCTAGTTTGCCAATCCCTGGTGTCAGGGAAGGAGCACAGACACTGCCTTAAGACCCCAAACCTCATCCCTGTTCTACAGTGTACCAGCTCTGTGGCCTCCAGCAAATTATTTATCCCTCTCGGCCTGTTTCTTCATTAGTAAAAAGGAGTTAACAGTATCTACCTCTTAGAGTTACCATAATGCATGCAAAGCTCCAAACGCACCGCAGTGTGTATAGGGGCTCCACTGAAACACCCAAGTTCCTGGGGTAGACTGGCTGTAGGCAGCCCTAAACCTCTGCTGCCCTCGTAGTCTTTCACGGTCATCTTCTGCCTCATTTGTTGAACCTGACTCAGAGTGAATAAAGAGTGTTCCGTTCCATTTGCAAATCAAAAGAATACTCCATTTGTATTCTTAAAGTAGGTCTTTCCAAACTCACTGACATGTTATTTCAAACTCTGGCAGCATTCAGGGCTGTGTGGAGTCCCCTGGCAATTCCGCTGCACCAGAACATTGCCTTCCCGAAAATTTTTAAGTTATAATGGAATTCAAAACAGATGTACCAAACCCAGAAAGGGCTAGAGCAACCTTAATTTGTTCCTTGGGAATGCTCTTCATAACATGTTTTGGGCAGACATTTGTGATAAGAGCCAGACAATAAAAAATCCCAGCATGTTCTAAACCCTGTGATTTTGGCTATTTGTGTCAAAGAAAATCTGGAAGGCATGGGTAACTGAAACAGAACTGACACAGAACTGACAAAATTTATGGCTTAAACTTTCACTGAAATATCTCTGTGGAAGATGTCACTGATCACAGAAAAGAGAATTTGGAGAGAAAAATTAGATATTATTCAGATGGGTGGAGCTCTTAACTATGACACTGATCAGTACTTATTTAAAATATGAACTGAGAATATGAAGTAGAAAAGATGGGACAACTATGAATATTATAAATATTTGTAAGCTAAATAAGAGGAAGACAATGCTATTTTAACATCCAGGCTTGTGTCCTTGGTAAGTAAAAGAGTTATTACAAAGATTATTAAAGCTGGATGGAACTGGTTTGAAAGATCTTGTTAAGAGACAGGAACACTCATACACTGCTGGTGGAACCGCAAACTAGTACAATCACTGTAGAAAGTAGTATGGAGATAACTCGAAGAACTACAAGTAGAACTACCATTTGATCCGGCAGTCCCACTACTGAGTATCTACTCAAAGGAAAAAAAAGACATTCTATAAAAAAGACATCTGCACTCTAATGTTTATAGCAGCACAATTCACAATTGCAAAGATGTGGAAACAACCCAAGTGCCCATCAATACATGAGTGGATTAACAAAATGTGGTATATGTATGCCATGGAATGCTACTCAGCCACAAAAAACAATGGTGATCTAGCACCTCTTGTATTATCTTGCATAGAGCTGGAACCCATTCTATTAAGTGAAGTATCACAAATGGAAAAACAAACACCACATGTACTTACCATTAAATTGGTACTAATTGATCAACACTAATGTGCACATATGGGAAGTGACATCCATCGAGTGTTGGGCAGGTGGGAGGGGGGAGGAGGGGACGGGTAAATCCACACCTAATGGATGCGGTGCATGCTGTCTGGGGAATGGGCATGGTTGTCAGGCAGTGCAAACACGATTTATGTAACCAAAGTGTTTGTACCCCCGTAATACTCTGAAATAAAAAATTTAAAAATAAAAGATCTCATTAAGGTTGTACAGAGTTAGGAAAATGAACAGTAAGATTTTTAAAAAATAGTTTAAAAGACTGAAAGTTTTGCTCCTAAGACAAGGAAAAAGACAGAGATGCCCACTTCCACCTCAGGTGTAAAACACTGTATTCAAAGCTCTAGCCAGAGCAATCAGGCAAGACATACAAATTGGAAAGGAAGAAGTAAAACTATTTCTATTACAGATTACATGACCTGGCATATAAAATTCTAAAGAATAATAATTTTTAAAAACCTACTAGAGTGTCTGAATCTATTTTCTGTTGTTATAACAGACTGCTGCAGACTAGATAATTTATAAAGCAAAGAAATTTATTTCTTACAGTTCTGGAGGCTAGAAAGTCCAAGGTCGAGGAGTTGCATCTGGTGAGGGCCTCTCACCGTGTCATAACATGATGGAGGGCCTTGCATGGCAGGAGGGCAAGAAGAGCTTTCTCTTCTTCTAAAGCCGCCAGCCCCATCACGGGGGTTCTACCCTGCTGACCTTATCTAATCCTAATTATGTCCCAAAGGCCCTGCATCTTAATACTGTTACAATGGGGATTAAGTTCTCAACGCATGAATTTTGGGGGGACATATTCAAACATGGTTTGATGGCACAGGCCTAATAAAGAAATTTGGCAAAATTGCAGGGTACATGATCAACACACAAAAATCAGTTGTGTTTCTATACACTATCAATGAAAAATCCAAAATGGAAATTAAGATAACAATTTCATTTACAATGGAATCAAAAATAATAAAACACCTAGGAATAAATTCAGTCAAGGAGGTGGCAGACTTCTATACTGAAAAGTATAAAACAGTGCTGAAAGAAATTAAAAATGACCCGTGTAAGTGGAAAGACATCTCACATTCATGAATTGAAAGACTTAATATTGATAAGACACAAAGCAATCTACAAATTCAAATACAAGCCCTGTCAAAATTCTGATGGCACTGAAATGAACCCAGAATGGCCAAAACGATCTTAAAAAGGAACAAAGTTGAAGGACTCACACTTCCTGATTTCAAAACATGCTACAAAGCCACAGTCGTCAAAACCATAGCATTGGCTGAGGCACAGATGAGTAGACCAAGGGAATAGAATTGAGAGTCCAGGAACAAACCCACCCATCTATGACCCAGTGATTTTCAACAAGCGGGCAAGACCATTCAATGGAGAAAGAATAGTCTCTTCAACAAACAGTGCTGGGATAACTGGGTGTCTGAAAGCAAAATAGTGAAATTGGATCCCTGCCTCACATGATGTACAAATACTAACTCAAAGTGAATCAGTGACCTAAATGTAGGAGCAGGACCATGCAGCACTTGGAAGACAACACAGGGGCCCGACTTCATGACCTTGGATTTGGCCAAAGTATCTGATAAGGGATTAGTACCCAGAATATATAAATAACTCCTATGATACAACAAAAACTACTACTACAAAATCAATTTTAAAATGGGCAAATGACTATAATAGACATTTCTCCAAAGAAAATATAGACACATAAAAAGATGCTAAACATCGTGAGTCATTAGGGAAATGCAAATCAAAAGCACAATGAGGTGGCACTTCACACCCACTATGATGGGTATAATTTAAAAATATGAAAAATAACAAGTGTTAGTAAGGATATAGCGAAATCGGAACCCTTGTGCACTGCTGTTGGAATGTAAAATAGTGCAGCCCCTGTGGAAAACCCTATGGTGAGTCCTCAGAAAATTCAAAATAGAGGCCGAGCACAGTGGCTCATGCCTGTAATCCTAGCATTCTAGGAGGCTGAGGCAGGAGGATTGCTTGAGATCAGGAATTTGAGACCAGCCTGAGCAAGAGAGGACTCTGTTTCTACAAAAAATAGAAAAAATTAGTCGGGTGTGGTGGCTTGTGCCTGTAGTCCCAGCTCCTTGGGAGGCTGAGGCAGGAGGATCACTTGAGCCCAGGAGTTTGAGGTTGCTGTGAACTAGGCTGATGCCACTGCACTCTAGCTGGGTAGCAGAGTGACACTGTCTCAAAAAAAACAAAGAAAAAAAGAAAAAAAGAAAAAAACCTAGAAGTGAAAAATTTGAATAGTTCTAGCATAAAGAAAAGGCAAATATTTAAGGTGATGAATATTTCAAGTACACTGATTTGATCTTTATAATTACATGGATGTATTAAATTATCACATATACTCTGAAACTATGTGCATCTATTATACATCAATAAGAAAAGAATCCTCTTTTCCTTTTAACCTTCCTTACCAAAAACACATCCTCATATCCTTAACTTTCTTCACGTCTCTCTCCTACTCACTGGCTCCTTTTTATTTTCTTTCATATTTTGAAACAGCCTTTAATAAAGCTCCAAATTAGAAAAAATTATTTTTTCTCAATAAAGAATATATTTTTATGCCTTTATTATAATTTTTTCTCGTTAAAATACATCTTTTTGGTACATTTTATATATAGAATTTATATGTGAATTAGAATTTTTAACTCTTTGTAACCTTAAATTTCAGTGACAACCTAGGAGGCAAGAAATCTTGAATTGTCTGTCATCTATCAGTATTTTATAGAGGAGAACCATTTTATAATTTTACAAAACATGTTCCCCCATAACACAATTTTTCATGTGTATTAATAGATCCAAATGTAGTCTTTCTGTAAAATTTAAGAAGCCAAGAACAAATTTATATTTATGTTCAGCAATTTCTTTCAGTTTTTTAAATTTTATTTGGAAATGACTCAGACATTTTAATGAGTATTATTTAATTTTGTACAACATAACTTCTAAAAGTTCATTTATAAGCATTTATCCCATTTACATTTACTTTATTTTTTAGCAGTTTACCTAGATTACTTATGAGAATTGAGATATTAGACAAAGCTAGGCATCATTTACTGTTATTTCCCTGTTAACCATTTTATAGCCTGTGAATATGAGGTGTTCACCTAAACAAGAACCTTGAAGTATATGGGTATTTTGCCAGTAACTCAGAAGATACAGGTGTTTTCATTAAACCAACAATATTAAATTAGTCTTACTTATAAAAAAATTATACAAAGATCATTCTCTTTTAGGCTGGGTTTACAGTTTTATAAACTTCATGTCAAACCCTGACATCTTAAAACATCTAACAGAGACAAATATAAAATTACCTGACCAGTCAACCCAAGCAAAAATGTGTGCTGATAATTATGAAGATATTTTTATTTTAACAATAATTTGAAAACATCTTAATTATTAAAGACTTACATAAGTCATGTGAACTAAAAGGCATTTGGGTTAGTTACGATGTATTTTATATGAACGCTCATTTATCCTGAAGGACTACACCAGATTTTACCATGTGGACACAACATATAGCATATTACATGCACGTATGCACGCACATATCTAAACACATACACACACAGAAATAAGGATCTTACAGCTTTAGGTTAGAATTTTAGTCATGAGATAGTAATACAAACTCACCAGTTTGTAAAACACAGTTGGATTCTAATAATATTTCTGACAAAATCGGATCCTGTTCACATAGTTAACTTTATTTGCCCTGGTAGGTAATCTAATAAAGGCCATGGGGCCAAAACTTTGGGTAAAGCAGTTTTCATGTCAGTTTGATTTTTAAAAACCTCTCTCACCTCTTTTTTAATTGGTTTTGTTTTGTTTGTTTGTTTTTTTTAGTTTCAAATAAGTTTAGGGTCAAATTTTCAATGTTTACTTTAGCTAGGACTGCCTGAATTGTGTAAGAAAAACAAAATCTAAAAGTAGCTTTGAATTAGTAACAAATCTATCTTTCATTTTCTGTCTTGTTTGCTTTATAGGCAAATGCAGGTGGGGAAGAATTTTAGCAGTTTCTTCTTTTTATTCAGCTTTTTATTTTTGGCCTCTCATGGCAGAAAGCAATATTTTCATGTGGAACAGAGATATATTATTGCTCTGAGCTCAAGATTTTGACCTGTTCAATCAGAGAACCTAACTTATAAACATTTATCGAGTTCTTTTTCTTTTAGATCATTAATTGTTCAGTTAAACATCCTATCATCGTATGCAATTGTTAGGCAAATCTAAATTTATATTTCTAGAAGGTGTCTAGGTTGTTAGTTACCATGGAGCTGTTGTAATTTGTAAAGCCATTAATTTGAAAGCCCTTTAAGACTTCTTTTTTTAAAACTTGGCTGGAGTTTCACCATAAGTCAGTTTTATCTCAACATCAGTAGGAAAGGCAGCAGAAGCAAATAGGCAGAAAGAAACCAGAGCTAGGCGGAGAGCTTAGCAGCCTCCACGTGTTAACTCTAGAGCTGCAGGTTTTTCAGATAATGACCAAAATTTGAGCTCTGAATTTTACATGATGTAATTTTCTCCTCAGTTTAAAAATGTGCACAAGACATTTTTGTGATATGTATTAATGCAAGAATAATATGTAACCAACTGGAGTCCCAGAAAACCTGGCATTCCTTAATGTTTTAGAATCCCATTCTGTTTCTTATTAATCTCTCAAGAGCAAAGAAATTCCTATAAATCCTGTCAGGGAATGGCAGTTTAGACCAGTGTTTAGAAGCTGGCAACCACTCTAGTGGCTTTTTATTAGCCATCCTGCACCCACCATCCAGAATTTTTAATTTTGCTGAACATTTGCTTCCTTTGTAGGCGAGGAAGCGTTGCCGAGAAAGCAGGTGACAGCCCGAGCAGTGACACAGCTCGCTCGCCGCCTCTGCCGCCTTGTTTGCCTGCTTGCTTTATTGATTTTTTTTCTGATTAAAATTAACTGGTTCTTGTTTCAGAACATTCAGGAAATACGGAAAAGCCTAAGAGTAAACAAAATAAAAACCTCACGAAAGATGGTTACAGAACAGAGATGAGCAATAACAAAGCGACATTTTTCAGAGCCACAGATTGGGGGCGGGGGCTGGGGAGGTCTGGCTCCGGCCTGGCTCTAGGTGACGCTCATGTCCCTGGGGACCCCAGCGACCTTGCCCCGGCCCCCTTCTTCTCCCACTCCGTGGCTGGCTGTGCAGGGCGTCCCCTCCTGTTGTTCATACGTGTTCATGGGCAGGAAAGACAAGTGGTTTTGTCCCCTCCTTCCTCCGAGTCATTTCTCTGCTCTCAGGCAGGAGATTCCAGCCCACTCATTTAGGGGTGTCCCCTTGGTGCACTACTAACCCATACTTACCATTCCTGTGGTCATTTACAAAGCCTGATAAAAGCTTCCAGAATTTCAAAGAACAACCTATAAATTTTCTGTTTTAAGATAGATATTTTTGTAAGAGTACAAACACGACAAAAATGATAAAATTATTCTAACTTTATTTTTACAAGATATGTAATCAAACTTAGATAACTGATGCCAGGTGTTGATAAGCATTCCACATAACAGTGGACTGGTCGAGATTTTTAATAAGAGTTTATCTGGAAAATTCCGAGGCAGCTTATCAACATTTCCCGCAGCACGCCTGCCAGAAGGCGTTACTCGCTTGTGTACCTGTTGTGCACTGTGCGGAGGAGGGCGTTTCACACGCGGCCAGCGTGAGTTAGATCTCTGGCTTTGTTTTCTGGTCAGGTTTCTGGCTGCATATACCTCAAAATGAAGCTGTCTGTCTCCACAGAATGTCAATTCCACCTTGACTCTAAAAAGCTATGCTATAAATACTTCTGAAGTACTGGTACAATCTTCTCTTTCTTTTTTCTTTTTGCACTTGAAATAGATTTTAGGCATTCCTTTGAGAAGAAATTCTTTTAATCTTTATGCATCCCAATTAGTTAAATCATTGCCCCTTCCTTCAGAGAGTGCCCGTCACAGAGGAACGTCTACTTTACCAAACAATATGTAAAACAAATCTTCCAAAATCCGTTGAAGGCACCTTCTATGGTGGCAGAAGGGGAGGGAGTATCTTCAGATTCATCATCAAAGGTTGTGGAGTGGGCTCGACATTTTTTGGCGTCCCAGCTAATTGTTCCTTGGTGCTTCTCCTCTCTGAGGGCTGCTCCCTGCCTGGGACTGCACTCCCCCCTCGAAGGTGAACGTCTCCCCCAGAGGAAGAGGCCTGGAGGTGCTGTCTGCGCCCACCCTCGTGGGCAGGGCACGTAGGGGACCTGAGGAGCCAGGCAGAGCCCGCGACCTGGGCATCCAGCGTCTGAGCCGCAGGGCGGGCTGGGGAAGGCCAGCGCCAGCAGGAGCGGGGAGCTGCAGGCGGGTCAGATGCTGGCCTGACAGCCACAGGACACCCTTCAGAAACCTGTCAGAAGTCACCCTAAGAGGGAGGCACTCCGGGGAATTTCGCCTGGGTAGGGCCCCAGACTGTGAGCTGGCCCAGCAAGGTGGCACGGCAGAGCTGACCAAAATGCTGAGCCCTCGAAGGACCGCATGGACTTGGCAGCCTCAGCCAGCTCCCAGGAGCTCGGTGGTGGCTCCTGCAGCCACACCCCGGGCCTCCACCGTGGGCCTGCGCTGGGGGCATTTGCACAACACAGTGGCAGCGGTGTCTTCCTGCGTTCTCTTTTTTGATGTGACTCTGGCATCTCGAGAACACCCGTCAGGTCCTAATTCGCATCCTGGTTGTGGAGCCCGGCGCCTGCCCACCCCAGCCCCGAGCCCTCACGCTGGCCTCTGAGCGCGGGAGCACCCTGGGCTCAGTGCTGACTCAGCTGTCACTGGCCACCTTGCTTGGCTGTCAGTTATCGTGGTCAAATACACATACGTAGGTTTTACCGTGTTAACCGTTTCTAAGTGCACGGCTTTGTGGCATTAGGCACATTCAAGTCGTCGTACGGCCAGCCCCACCCACCCTCTCCAGGACTTTCTCACCGTCCCTGAGAGTCTTGGCTACCTTGTTTAATGAATTATGGTATCTCTTTTGTTCCACTTCGTCTCCCCAAACAGACTGTGCATCCCCTGAGAGCAGGACCAAGTGTTTACAAGGCCGTAGCACATGGTCCCTACCTAAGAGGAGCTCAGTAAACATTGGGTGCCTCGGCACATCTTCGGGGCCGTTTGCCGGCCGTCAGCATTGCTCCTCTCCGGAGACCTGCCTCCTCGCTCACCCAGTGCCTGTTTATGGAGTTAACCACAGCGCCACGAAGTAGCTGACTGCACCAGGGCTGGTCCTTGACCCAAGAGAGGCCAATTAAAGTCACTCTTCAAGGCCTTGGATTTGGGACAGAACTAGTCAAATTAGTTCTGGCATGTGACTGGAAATGTAACATTTGAACCAAAAACCTATGGAGTCCCTGAAAAAGCAGACATATGGGAATATGGAGAGAGAGAGAATGGAGAGTAAGGATGGCTTTACAGTGTCTGTTCTTCTTCCTTTTCTGAGGCCTAAAGTCAAGTTTCCTTAGTTCCCTGGGGTAATGCGTATCATCATATTAAATTATTCTCCCTTTCACGTAAGCAAGTTTCAATTAATGCAGTTTTATTAAAAATGACCTGTGAACCATGGAACTATTTTCCAGCCGTGTGGTGCATGTGGCAAAACTCACAGCTTGAGTTTCCAGGGCAGGAGTTACCTGCAGGAAACGGCCACCACCTGGACGCTCCGGAATGTTGTTCCTGTGGGGTGGAACCTCTGACCACACTCTGCCCCATCACCACCTGCAGCGGCTCCTGACCACTCTCCTCTCTCTCGCGGGGGGAGGGACAGCCTGCAGTCCCTTTCGGTCAGCACAAAGCACAGTGCAAACTGCAGGGCGAGTGCAGATGGAGTCCACGCTGTCTACGCACGAGACCCCGCAGCCGCAGCTGTCAGTCGGCTGAACCGTGGACTTTCTGCTCACTTTTTCCACGAGTGCTATGCATTCCATTGCAGTGGACATCTCCAACTCTCATGGGTTAACCCAGTAAAGTGCATTTCTCACTCACATCATGATACAGTGCAAGTCAGGCAGCTGTCACCCAAGTGGTGACTCAGGGCCCCAGGCTCCCAGGATTCTACAGCACTACCTTTCTTGACATGTGACCTCCAGGGTGGCTGAGAAGGAGAGAGGAGCGAAGGTGCACGGGGCACGTGCAGGCTGGGGATGGCAAACACGGCTCCCTCGTGTGCTGATGGCCCCAACCTGCCTGCCGGGGGCTGCTTACACAGGAGGGAAACAAAATGGGTTTGGTGAACACATAGCACTGTCCACCACACATAGCAGGAAGGTCATTTTTAGTATTTTCTCCCTAGAATTAATACATAGACATATTTTAAAATTCACATGAAAAACAGCTGTCTCCATCCTAACCCACTTCCCAGGGGCAATTAGCCAATTATTCTGTTACTTATTTTACTATTTCTAGATAGAAGATAAGGATGTAGCTTTCTTAACACCACTTTTTACACGCATTTATTTCCTTTTCCCCACAATTTTGATTGTGTTTATTCTTATACTCTGCCAGAGCACATTTCCAGGAGACTTGCAGACTCCAAGAGACTGGCATGTTTAAATAGGTCCTTTTTCTACTTTCAGGTTCAATCAACAGTTCACTTGGGAAAAAAGTTCCAGGTTATAATCATTTCTCTTCAGAATTTTGAAGGCATTGGTTCATCATCCTGTAGCATCAAGTTTGTTTTTGAAAAGTCCAATGTCACTCTGATTTTTGAACTGTTTAAGGTAAACTGTTCTTCCTTTCTCTTCCTTCCTGGGAAATCCTGGGACCCTGTCACCCCTGTTTTTAAATGACACAGTGGTGCACCTTGGTGTGTGTCCATTCGTTGGGTAGAAACTTGGTGAGCTCTTTTGATTTGGAACTTTCTGTCCTTCAGTTTGAGGAATTTTTCTGGTATTATTTCTTTGATGATTTCCTCCTCCATGTTTTTTTCTTTTCTGGAACTTTAACTTATCAGCAGCTGGGCATCCTGAATTGATTTTTGTCTTCTATTTCTGTCTGTTTTCTTATTCTTTATTCTGAGCGAGTTCTTCAACTGTTTCTTCCAATATTTCTATTGAATTATTTTGTTTCTGCTCTGATATTTTAATTTCCAAGAACTCTTTTTTAATTCTTCAATGTTCCTTTTAAACAGCACCTTGTTCTTGTTTCATGGATAAAATATATTCTCCTACCTCTACAAGAACACATATTATAGAGGGTTTTTTTGACATTTTCTCCTGCTCCCTGTGCTCCTTTTTCCCCTGAATTCCTTGCCTCTGTTCTGTCCCTGTCTCTTATGCAGAAATATTTCCTCAAACGTCCAGTAATATTTAATTGTCCATGTTCAATAAGGGTAGGCTGCGATCGGAAGAGGGAGAGCTAGGCTGATTGGAAGTTCCGTGGTTGACTGGTGGCCCTCACGCCAGGCAGGAGTCAGCAAACACTTCTGGAAAGAGGCAGTAGTGAATATGTTAAGCTTTGCATGTTTTTGTTTGTTCCACCTCCACCGTGCCGTTGTATTAATACTGTGCTATAATGCGAAAGGAGTCATGTATGTATGCAAATGAGTGAGTGTGGCTGTTCCAATGGGAGGTTAGTTACAAAAACAGGCAGCGGGCCTGACTTGGTCCACCGGCCAGATTTGCCAACTCCTGGTTGCAGTGCCAGGCCCACGCGCTCCCCTGCACCTAGAGCCCCGAGAGCAGAGCCTCCATGAGGGCGGTCCCAGAGAATGACCCTCCAGGCTCCTGTGCATGTTTGGGTGAGTTGTTGATGCACACGAATTAAGGGGTGGGGGGAGGAGTGGAAGTTCTTCTAAAGACCAGTCCCGTTTGCAGGTGTGTCTTTCAACCCTACTTTCAGAGGCCGATGGTGCCACCAAATCCCAAAGAATTACACATCCACTGGCTTTTTGATGACTTCCCATTAAGCCAACATAGCTTAATTTCTCCATTTACAAGTCGAGTACTCTTCATCCATCTACCATCCATCACCCAAAATTGTACTGACATTTTATCATTTCTCATTTTCCTTGTTTTTATGGGTTTATGACATTTTTCCCCTTTGTGGTCCCTTTGGTAGGATTTCAGGAGGATGTCAAAGTAGGGCCTGTGTTTAATCCCCCATGTTTGGCTAAAATCCTCCTGTAATGTTTTAATATTAACATACTGAATAAGCGCATGGGGAGATGAGATGAGAAGGGAAAATTTTAAGAGAAAAGAAAATGGGAAAGGAAGAGAGGGTGAAAGGCAGGAAGTAAAACAACATTTAAATTTTGGATTTTTTTCCCCTGAACACAGAGCAATGAAGTGTAAAAACCTCTTTTACTTTAGCCTTCATTCTCTCAACATAAAAAACCAATATGAAATAAAATAATAAATAGCATTGAGAGGTACATTTTGCCTTAGAGACTGGAGGTAAAGTACAGAGCGGTTTCTCTAATTCACTTTCTCCATGTTTGCACTCAGAGAAAGCCAAAAAAATTGTACTAAATGTGAAATATGACTTTCAGAGACTATTACTTCTGACAATGGTATTATTTCTGACAATATTGCAGAGTCTTTTCCCATTCCCTGGGAAATGCTCCGGCAGGAGTCACACTGAGCTCAGATTGAGGTAATTGCTGCCTCAGGATGACATAAGTGTTAATCACCCGGCTCCGCCTGCCAAGGTGCTGTGATTATTCCAGCCGTGGGGAGGAGCCCTGAATCAGGATTTAATGTCATCATGACTAATTTTATGCAGTTAAAATGCCACAGGACTCTTTCAGAATTAGATAATTGATTTTTAAAGCGCTGCTCTTTAGGGAAAGAGAAAATAATAATGTTCCAAAAACAAAAGCATCGCATCACCCTAGCCCGCCTCCTCTTCCATCTCTCCCTCTCTCTCTCTTGTCTCTCTCTCTCTCTCTCTCTCTCTCTCTCTCCCTCCCTCTCACACACACACACACACACACACGTGCACACATGATCACAGGCACACTCCCTCAAACTTGCTCTTTTTCCCTTGTACGAAGTTCTATTACTGATTTATAGTGGAGCTGACTTCAAACTTAGTGTATCTGGAAAGTGACTATGGAAGAGGATCAGAGGCAGAAGCTCAGGAACCGTAACTCCCACGGTGGCCACGGTGGCCTGCTCTGTCCTGGAAACATGGCCTCACGAGGGGGCGACCCAAGTTCGAAAAGGAGGGCCACGTGGAGCTGGGGGGCCCGCCTGTCACGTGGAACTGGGGAGGTCCACCCAGCAGGTAGAGGGTGGGCTGCCACAGGGCTCAGGGGGCCTTGGCTGTGAGCGAGGAAGTGAAGGGCTCCGGCTTGACTTGGGGACTGGCCATGGTCACAGGTGTGAGCAGGGGTGAGCCTATGGGACCTGCGGACCCATCCGTGAGATGGGCGATATCCCAGTCCCTGCTTACTGGGTGAGACCACCAGGAGACAGAGAGCCAGGGGACTTGCTCCAGGTCACCCTTCAGAGTGACAGAGCCAGAATTTGAGCCCAGGCAGTGTGGCTTTAGAGTCCAGAGTCATCTCAGATGGGACTACAGTCCCGCTTCCTGTGGTGAGAGGCAATTTAAACCAAAAAGCTCCACTTCCTCTAAAGCTGAAAAGGTAGGAGACAGCAAGAGAGCGAATCTTGAATGGTGTAGGGCTGGTGCCTCCTACGACTCGTGGACCTGGGTGGAATTCGGCCTAGTCACAGTTCTAGATCTAAGCAGCTAAACGGCTGTTGTCTTCAGGAAGCCCCTTGACATTCGGGACCGGTTGCTTCATCTGTAACACAGGAGGTTGAAGCAGACAATCTCTAAGATCTCTTTCAGCTCCAAAATTCTTTAATTTTAATGTCTTATGCTCATTGTCTCAGGACTTTGCTGTGATCTGTTGTTGTTTTAAAGTTATTTTCTGTGAAAAAGAACAGAAACTTCTTTCAAGAAAGAAAGTACTGTCAGTGGCCAGGTTATATAATTACAGGGATGTTTCCACTTTGGCTTCATCAACACACTCAGTATCAAGTGCCAATTTTAAGCTGTCCTTTCATCTGTTGGTCTCTTCCTTCACCCCCATGTCCAACCCGTCGCTTAGTCCTGTAAACTCTACTGCTCCCTACACCTAAATACCCTAATCTGGCTACATCTACCCACTGTCATGATCGCCTGCAGGTTTGGGGACTGAACTGGCACCAGCGTCTTCACGCCTGCACACCTGCCTTCCTCAAACCACCCTGCCAAGACAGCCAGCATGGGGGCGTGGGTAGCAGTGAGATCACGTGCTCCCTTGCTCACTGGCACCGGCTCTGTGATGGGCTGTCACACACCCGTCCCTAACTTTAGATGCCCTATGATGTGGCCTCTTTTTCTTGCTTGGTGCAACATACCTCGGCCCATGGATATTTCTGATTCGCAAACACGGTCCATCTTTTGCTACCCTTTGAGCTTCTCCCCAATTTTGTTTTTATTGAAGTAAAATTCCCATAACATATAATTAACCATCTTAAACTATACAATTCAGTGGCATTAAATAGATTTATAATATTGTGCAATCTTCCTCACTATCTGGTTCCGGAACCTTTTCATCGTTCCAAATGAAAACCCCCTACCAGTAAGCAGTCTCTCCCATCCTCCCCTCCCACCAACCCCTGGCAACCACTAATCTGCTGTCTCTAGGGAGGTACCTATTCTGGATATGTGATATAAAAGGAATCATACAGTATAGGACCTTTTGTGTCCGGCTTCTTTCAGTTGGCATAACGTTTTCGAGGTTCGTCTACACTGCGTATAGCATGTATCGGAATTGTACTCCTCGTGATGGCTGGATAATGTTCCATTGCATAAGTGGATATTCCGTGTTGTGTTAATCCATTCATCAGTCGACGGGCAGTTTCTACCTTTCAGCTATTGTGGACAGTGCTGCTGTGAACATTTGTGTGTAAGTTTGAATGCTTGTTCTCAGTTCTTTTGGGGTACATACCTAGGAGTGAAATTGCTGGGTCAGATGGTAATTCTGTGTTTACATTTCGAGGAAACATCAAACTTTTTGCACAGTCGGTTCACCACTTTACATTTCACCAGAAGTATATGAGGGTGCCAGTTTGTCCACATCCTCACCAACACTTACTATGTAATATTTTCCATTTTTTTTTGGTTATAGAGGACTGAGTGAGTTTAAGGTGGTATCTCTCTGAAGTTTTGGTTTACATTTCCTTAATGAATAATGGTGTTGAGCATCTTTTTATCTGCTTATTGGTCATTTCTATATTTTTGTTGGAGAACTGTCTATTCAAGTATTTTACCCATTTTTAGTAGGGTTATTTGTCATTTTGTTGAGTTATAATAATTTTTATATATTCTAGACACTAGATCCTTATCAAATATGGTATTTGCAAATATTTTCTCTCATTCTTTATGTTGTCTTTTCATTTTCTTGATAATGTCCTTTGATGTACAAAAGTTTTAAATTTTGATCAAGTCTAATTTACCTATTTTTTCTTTTGTTGTTCATGCTTTTGGTGTCATATTTAAAAATCCATTGCTGAATCCAAGATGATGAAGATTTACCCTATGTTTTCATCTAAGAGTTTTATAGACTCTTATAGTTAAGTCACTGATCCATCTTGAGGTGATTTTTGTTCAAGTTGGGGGGAGTCCAGTTCATTCTTTTGCGTGTGAGTATGTAGTTGTCTCAGCACCATTTGTTGAGGAGACTAATCTTTCTCTATTGGATGGTCTTGGCATCCTTGGTGAAAACCAATTGACCATAAATGTGTGGGTTTATTTCTAGATTCTCAGTCCTACTGTGTTACTCTGTATGTCTGTCTTTATGCCAATACCATGCTGATTTGATTGCTTTAGTTTTACAATAGGTTTTGAAATCAAGAAGTGTGAGTCTTCCCAGGTTTGTGTTTCTTTACAAGGTTGTTTTGGCTATTTGGGGTCCCTTGCAATTCTGTGTGAATTTTAGGATCATCTTTTCCATTGCTTCAGAAAATATTATTGAGATTTTGGTAGGAATTTCACTGAATCTGTGTATCACTCTGCTGATCTTAGCATCCTAACAATACCTTAATGATATTAAGTCTAATTCCCCCTGCTTTTCACTCAAATCCGAGCTTACCTGTCTCCTCCTCAAAGAGGTAAAGAGGTCTTCTCTGAATAGTCACCTGCCATACATAATTTTATCTTGGGTCTTTGCATAGTACCTGTCACTGCAATATTTTCTTACTTACCATGGTGCGGCCTCTGCTCTGACTCCTTGCACTGGCACGTGAGCTCCTGGGAGCAGGGCCATGCCCGTTTGCTCACCACTTTGTCTCCAGCATCTGGAATCATGCTGGCAGCTAGGAGACACCTGGTATCCACCTGTGATGATGAATGAACGAGCAAGTAAAAGCCAGCCAGGGGGTGGGGCAAGTGTGCCAAGGAGCAGAGCTGGAATATTTCTCTCTCCTGCCCCGGGAATGACGGTCCTGGGATTTCTGCTTCTGATGCACAGACACCCGCAGACAAGACTTTTCCTCTCTCACAGCTCTGATCTGCACCTTCAAGCATTAGCTATAAGAAAGATAGAATTGATTTTTATATTGCTAAGAATTCACAAGAGGTACCGAATCGTTATTATGAATTTACATCTCTTTCCATTTTGTTCTAATCATATTACAATATCCAACTATCTGTGGATGGTACTTAGTCCGCTAGTGCTGCTGTAACAAAATGCCTTATTTTGGGTGATTTATAAAGAACAGAAATTTATTTCTCATAGTTCTGGGGGCCAGAGGTCCAAGAGCAAGATGCTAGGAGGTTCGGCGTCTGCCTCCGAGCTGGCCCCGTTGCGCGTACCCGGGAGGGGAGGGTGCTGCGTCCTCACAGGACAGACGCGAGAACAAGAGCAACCTGTTCCCTCCAGCCCTTTTGTGAGGGCCTCATCCCGCCATGAGGGCTCCACCCTCGCAGCCTCCTCACCTCCTAAAGGCCCCACCTCTTCATACCGCACCTTGATCATTAAGTCTCAACACACGAATCTGGGGGGGATGCATTCAGACCATAGCAATACTAAAAGCCAAATTAAAGTGAAAAGTGTGTTTTTCTCCTTAATTTGTCTATTATCCCTATGGGAAGGTGAATGATGGAAACCAAAAGTCTATAAGCAAAGCATCTCTGCCTCCGGTGGCAGCACCCACCATCGAGGCACCTGGGACGGTGGTTCTTGCCCTGTTCTCCGTCCTCCTGTTGTCCTTTATCAAACACACGCTGGCCGGTGGCATTTCTCGTTGCACTTAGTGACTCTTGACCAGCACAGGGACGCAGCAGCCCAGGCTCGGCATGTGGTTAAATGGGAGGCACAGGGGAGGCATGTCCCGTAGGGCGTGGGCAACAACGCAAGCCACCAAAAGCCTTGGCACCCAGGGCCTGTGTGTGCACCGTGCAGCCAAGGCTGATGTCTTAGGGGGCTCTGACCCCACACCCAGAATCTGCTAACACAAAGCAAAGTATCCTAATGCCATAGCCGTTAGCAGCAAAGAAGAGGCCAGACTCTGGGATTCGTGAAAGTTGAAGGGGAAGGTGTTTGTTCTAAATCCTGGAGAAGCTGCGTGCAAGACCCAGGGGTTTTAGAAAAGAAGGGGGAAATAGGCGAGTACCCCAGATCCAGCCGGGAACAGTGGAGGCCATCTGTACAAGTGATTCTCCTGGGCAGGTGATTTCTGACCCTCTCTGCCCTTATTTAATCTTGCTTAGAAGATAAGGTTAGATACACAAATAGACAAGTATATCTGGAGCCAGGAAGATGCTGGAGAGCACAGCGCCAGCCAAGCTGCCTTGTGTAGCGGCAGCAGGGGCCAGGCGTTCCCGGAGGTGCTGGCGGTAAATCTGGAAGCTCAGCAAAGGTGGAGAACCTGTGAGAGGAGGCTGGCGTTGTTCCAAATCTTGGCCTGTATTCTGAGCCTGGTTCTTTAGCTGTGTGCCCAGGACAGCAGCCAGCCAGCTTGACGATCATGCTTTGTGCTAAATTTGGGATGGGGGGTGGCTTGGACCGTCGTGGGAACTGCCACCCCGGCAGCCCACCCTCTGACACGGGCCCAGCCCAGCGAGCCGCACCCGTGGCTCCTGGTAGCTTCTTGTAGCACCAAGTCCTGCCAACTCCTCAGCTGTATTTTCACGGGAGAAATCATTTCCTTCGGGGCTGGATTAGCATGACTGCAGAAAGCTGTCTTCTTTACTCTTTTCCCAGTGCATTGGTCAATACAAGACAAAAGAGTGAAGTGGAGAGACTCTGTTTTGGCAGAGAGCAGGAAAAGGAACAGCTCACAGGGCCAGTCCCGTCAACTGCAGCCGGCCGTGGGCTTTGATGTCGAGTACACTTTAAGAGTGAGAGTCAGTTCTTTACCGCATTGGCCATTTAAATTTCTCCCCTACTAAAAATCACACCTTGGTTTTACTTGAAAAATAACAAATGTTTTGACCAAGTATATTTTCATAGGATATTATAAAATGATTTGGGTGGAAATGAACATTTATGTCTTTCTCTTTTATAAGAGGCCATACTGTTGACCTCCAAGGAGGTAAAGATATTTTCACTTATGCTTGTAAACTTTCCTTTTCTTCCTGTTCTACTATGCTCAGTCTGCCCTTCCATCCTCTCTGCGCTTGGCTTCCTTTGGTTATTAACAAGTGGAAACTCTAGTTAAACAGTGTGTGGGGAAAGAAACCTTTGAAGACTCTTTGTATAGGCACTAAGGACGATTTAAGGAGATTAGTGATTCATCGATTTGATGACCATGCACAAATTGTTCTTTTCTGGAGCATAACTGAAACATTGTCTTCAAACTCCAAAAGGAAATTGCTTGTGATATATAGATGAAAATGAAAAACAGGCTTCTAACCAGGACATTATGAGAGCTCATGATGAATTTGAATGCGTACACAATAGAAGCCTTTCACACTTCAGGGCAATTGAAATGTCAAATAATTCTTAAAGTATAATGTGTGGCTTGTTAATCCCTGCAAAAGTCTTAATGCTCTTTATGCAATGAGGAAGATAGAATTGGAGCAGAGCGATGGTGAGAAGGGAACGTTTGTCTAGGGCCGGGTCCTCCTGCCTCCATGGCTGCCCTGTGGCGCCAGGAGGATTGCAGGAAGCACACAGCGCTCCTCAGAGTGTCCTTCAAGGGCGGTGGTGGAGAAAGGAAGAGGGAGTCCAGGGACTTCAAGGATTGAAAATTTTCCATCAAGTGTATAATCAGAGATGATAAAGTAGTTTGAAAGAGTGACTGATCAATCACATTAGCCATGTTCCTAATGATTAATATGTAAAATGCTCTCACAGATCAATAAGAAAGAGGCAACCCCATCTCCCCGCCCCAGTGGAAAAATGGTTAAGAACCCAAATACGTATTCACAAAAGAAAAAGCTTAAAAGGCAAAGGAACTAACAGAAAATAGTTGCTAAAGAAATGCAAATTAAAATATAGTAAGATCTACCTTTCTTGGCTACACTAAATGGCAAGGATTTTTTTTCTCCCAAATGGTAACACTTCATGTTAGCAAAGATTTGGGAAATGGGAACCTTCTGTGCTATTGTTGGGAATATAAGGGGGTATCACTTTTCAGAGTGTGATGCACACTCATCTATGTAGATAAAGGCTTAAACTGAGCAATAGCACATCTAGATATCTGCTACTTACCCTTAGCAGAAATTGTGGATCTGTGTAAATATGTGGGTATAACTTCCTTGCCATGCTCTGCACAGATGAGAAGTTAGAAACAACCTACACGTCAGGTAAAAGCGACGTGACAGAAGCTGCTGGCTGCAGTTCCCTTCCACTCTCCCTTCTCCCACAGCAAGAGAACCAGGTGATGTTCATTTTTATCTTTTTCTTATTGGATTCATGTGCACCAGCTTGAGTTAATATTAATAGTTATCATTGCTTCATGAAAAATCATCGTGGTTAGCCCACATGTGGCCCCTTTTTATAAATCTGTTTCTTTGTAAAAATGTAATAAATACCTATGAATCCACCACCAAACATGAAAACTAGAACCTTGACAATAATGGCATCTACTAAGTGTCTTCCCTGTTCTGCTCTGTGTGCTGCTTCCCGGCTGCCCGAGTCCTGGGGTTCTTCCTCTTGTGTTCCTTTGACAGGTAGTGTCATATGGTGTGGTACAGCGTATGTGTAGTATAGTGTGTGCACGGTACACTACTTTCTCTGTTTACACTGTCCCTATGTTCTGATTATATCATAATTTATTAATCCACTTTCCTACTGAGGGGCATTTGAGACGTTTCTGGATTTTTGCTCCTGAGAGCAGAGCTGCTGCCTTTCAAGAATGGACACAGCCTTCTGGCATACCTCTGCTGGGACACATGTGCAAGTTTTTCTCTTGAGTGTCTTATGGGGTTGTTGAAACAAAGTGCCACAGACTGGGTGGCATAAAACAGCAAAAACTGACGCTCTCAGTTTCTGGAGCCCACAGGTCTGAATCCAGGTGTCAGCAGGGTCACACGCCCTCTGAAGGGTCCAGGGAGGACCGTTCCTCGCCTCTTCCAGAGCTGGTAGTTCCGGGCAATCTGTGGGGTTCCGGGCTTGTGGCTGCATCACTCCAATCTCCGCTCCCCTGTCCATGCGGTGTCCCCTGTCTGTCCCTCTCACATGAATTTCCCTCTTCTTATAAGAACTCGTCGTTGGATTAGGCCCATTCTAGTCCAGTCTGGCCTCATCTTAACTGGATGACATCTGCAAAGACTATTCCAATAAGGTCTCTTGGGATACTGGAATTTGGGACTTCAGCATATCTTCTCTGAGGGACACAATTTAACCTATAACAGTTACACACCCAGGAGTGGAATTGCTAGGTCATAAGATTTGTGACTGTTTAACTTTTAGAGTAATACTAAATTATTGTCCAATGTAGTTGTACCAATTTATGCCCCAACTGGGGTAAATTTAAAAAAAAAAAATTTTCAAAACAAAGTATTTCAAAGTATGTTTATTCTTTACAAGTGCCAGAAATAAAATTTGATGGTTTATTTGGATTTTACATTTATTTTACAACACTTTCTCTTTTTTAAATTGTTCTACTTAAAAATGGGTTGCCAAAATTGGCTCAGATGCGTTTCAACAGATGATGCGATGTGTTTCAAAAGACAAACAGTTGAACAACTGTGCACATAGTTGTACATACACTGTGTATGTAGTAGTAGCCATATCATGGAACACTACTCAGCAATAAAAAGGAGCAAACAACTGACACTTGAGCAATTCGGATAAATCTCTGGGGAATTATGCTAAATGAAAAAAGCCAAAGGTTATGTATGTTTGATTCCATTTACACATTTTTGAAATAATGAAATTTTAGAAATGCAGATTATTGGTTGCCAGGGGTGTTAGGGATGCAGGTGGGAAAGGTTAGTGTAGCTGTAAAAGGGCAGCCCCAGGGATCTTTGTGGTACCGGAACTATTCAGTGTCTTGACTGTGGTCGGTGGGTACACAAACTACAGTCATTTCTCCCTGTCCCCCTGCCAGTGGGTACCAAAGTCCTGAGACGCTCAAGTCCTTTATATATGTAAGATGGGGTAGTGTCTGCGTCAGCCTGTGCACATCCCCCTGTGTACCTTAAACCATCTCTAGATTACTTACAGTACCTGATAATGTACGTGTTATGTAAATAGCTGTTATACTGTATTGGGTTTTAATTTTTTATTGTTGTATAGTTATTTTTTGTTTTGTTTTTTCTGAATATTTTAGATCTACAGTTGGTTAAATCCAAGGATGCAGAACCCATAGATTTGGAGGGTTAAACTGTATACAGGTGATAAAATTGTATAGAACTTAATACACACGCACACCCTCAAATGAATATAAGTAAAACTAGTAAATCTGAGTAAGACTGGGAATTGCTTTAATGCCAATGTCCTGGTCGTGACACTGTACTATGGTTTTGCACAATGTCACCATTGGGTGAAACTGGGCACAATGTACAGGGATCTCTTTGTATTATTCTTACAACTGCATATGAATCTTCAATTATATCAATACATTTTTTAAATTAAAAATAGGGTTACCATATTTAACAAATAGAAATACAGGACAGTTAGATTTCAATTTCAGATAAACACATTTTTTCAGCATAAGTATGTCCCAAATATTGCACGGGGCATACTCATCCCTAGAAGTTATTGTTGTTTATGTGACATTCCAACTTAACTGGGCATCCTGTATTTTATCTGGCAACCTTAACTTAGAAGGAGACACAGCTCTGAGGTCTGCGAAGGAGCATGCCTGCACCCCAGGCAGGCCTCCCAATGGGACCGTTGGCACCTGGTCCTCAGCTTTGCAGGTCCAGAAATCTGACTTTTCTCTCAGACTCTGATGTGAACATCTCAGTGCTCCAAGTCACATATATAAACCAGAATCCAGCTTATAATTTGTAACAAGAAGTAAGACTTCTAAGCAAATGAGAAACTTGTATTGGTTACTCTGCCTGTACTCTCCTATGTTGGAAACCTATTAATGTAACTAGAGGGTTTCTTGGTGATTCAAGTTTTCATTTATTCCAGAAACATTATTGAGGGCCTGCTCTGTGAGTTTCTGTCCTAGGTGCTGAGTATACATCAGAGAGAGAAATAGACACAGTCCCTGGCTCTCATGGAGTTTGCAGTTGGATGTCTTGTCCCCAGATTTGGTGGGTCTCTTTGACTCTAAGGAATCTGACTGGACTTTGGGGAGCCCCAGGGGTCCTCGTCTACATGGGAAGCTGTCTTGAGCTGCTGAACCAGGGGGACAATGGGAGATCGAGTCACTGTTAATCCAGACAGCAATGCCACCAATACTAAGGTGCTGTGGGCAGAGAAACACAAGCGGGCTATTGAAGGTCAGGCCCTAATTAAAAGTCATGAAGGCAGGTGTTCCCCATTCCGAGGATGGATTTTTTATTCCAGCAGCTTGTTATGGAGCCAGTCTGTGTCGCATTCCTAGGTGGGAGGGGCAAAAATGTGCTTATATTTTTATTTATTTGCTTGCTTACTTAGTATTAATGGCAAACACTTCTTCCAAAAAGATAGAAACAAACATGGAGGTCAACAAATTAGTTTTTTACTTCTAAGTGCTCCAAAGTACTAGTTTCCAATTTCTTTACATTACAATGGCAGATGGATACATACACAGACATACTGGGAAGAAATAAATTTTAAAATATGAAGAGTGGATCATGGGTATTGTAAAAATTTACATATTCATACTTTTTGATATTTTCTCAATTTCCAAATACAGTGAAAACGTCTTATTTTCATAATCAGAAAATCACAATAAATACGATTGTTAGTTACATGTTCTTTCCCCCAACATACTAATCCTTTAGTTAATAGGACTGATAAATGAATTTGAATAGCAGTTCTCTACACTGCAGAGGAATTTGAACTCTGCTGACTGCGTTGACTGTTCTTCCTGGCAGAGAGAACAAGAAAGCTGTGCCTATTACTTGATACCACAAATTAAAGTCTTAAGATGCTTTTACAATTTCTATCTCCAAGGTCATGTTCAATTTTCATATTTCATTATTGTAAAATACTCTGTGCAAGAAAACACAAACACTCAGCGCTCAGC
>NW_012148574.1:2035671-2048815 GCF_000956105.1 Propithecus coquereli
CAAGCCATCCTCCCGCCTAGCCTCCCAAAATTAAAATGTGCTTTTGTTAGTGGCCTCAGAGTGGAAGTTTTTCCAAGTTCTTGGTGGTCTCCGGAAAAGAATTTCAGGATGCAAGAGGTAAGCTGAGCAATAATTGAAAGCAAAAGTACCCTCTCCGAGGGGAGAGCAGCTGCCTGGGGAGGAAGCGGGTTTTGGTCTTTTGAAGTCTTACCAATTGAGGGGACAATATTCAAGAGGGGTTGGCTTTTACTAAGAATTTAGGTAGTAATTCCTAGAATTGGGTTCCCTCCCAGTTTCATACTTTATATGGCTGTCTCGGAACTGTCACGTGATTTCAAGGGCAGAGAAATTTTAAAACCACAATGTAAATGATATTATAATTAGCCAGAGTTCGTGTAAGGTGGCAGAGATAGCTGACGAGCCAGCTGAAGCTGGTTTTTGCCTGTGGTTATCAGCCCCTCTAGGTAGCCTCTGTCTGAGGGTTTTTTATTTCAACACCTGCACCAAATCTTCAAGCCCCTGGATCCGGTCTCAGCCCCGTCTCCCAGTCTCCTGCCCTAACACTTTCAGACTCCCCAGCCTCACTGGCAGGCACTGTCTCGCCCTGGGCTCTCCCACCCTAGATTGAGATGGAGAAAAGGTTGATACATAAAATTTCATTAAAATCCAAACTTGAATTTATCCAATGACAAAGCAAACTAAAGTAGGCCCTCATGGAGAAGATATTTAAAACACATTTATCTGATAGAATATTAATTACCTATAGAAAGAATTATAAAAGGTCAATAAAAATAGAAACTTTTTTTAAAACATAGACAAAAATAAGAATTGGCAAATCAGTGGGGAGGAAAGAAACAGGAACAGAAGTTCAGCCTCCCTAGAAATTAGGAAAACTCAAAAACCCACAGGTTAGAAAATACCAAGAAGCCTGGTGGTACCAAATGATGATGAAGGTACAATAACAGGAATTTTCAGACCCTGCTGGTAAGAATGTAAATTACTGCATTCATGTTGGAAAATCATTTAAAACCCCAGAAACTCCACTCTACATCCCAGCATATTTAAACACACAGAGAAGTGTGCAGAAGAATGTGTCAGGTGATGTTATTTGTAATACAAAAATAGCCTAAATTTCATCAATAAGAGAATAGATAAGAAAATTATTATATAGTCATACAATAGAATGCTACATAGCAGTGAAAATATGTATAACATCACAATATTGAATGAGAACAAAGGGCTGGGTGTGGTTGCTCACACCTGTAATCCCAGCACTTTGGGAGGCCAAGGCAAGAGGATTGCTTGAGGCCCGGAGTTCAAGACCAGCCTGTGCCACATAGCAATACCCCATCTCTACAAAACAAAAATAAAACAATTAGCTGGGCATAGCGGCATATGCCTGCTGTCCCAGGTATTCGGGAGGCTGAGGCAGGAGGATCTCTTGAGCCCAGGAATTAGAAGTTGCAGTGAGCTGTGATTACACAACGGCACTCCAGCCTGGGCAACAGAGTGAGACCCTGTCTCACAAAAAAAAAAAAAAAAAGAAACAAGATTCATAAAAATACATACAGTATAATACCACTTATACAAAGTAGACAAAATAATACCATATGTAGCTTGGAGATACAGAAGTAGTAAAAGGTAGAGAAATATCCGGTAATGGTAAACTCCTCTCTGAGGGTCACTTCTTGGAGGGAGGGAGAAGGCAGGAGAGAGCTGTGCACACAGGCCTCACCGTACACCACGAGGATGCCCGGCAAGAGTCCTGGACACCAGCGCGGGGATGGGCAGTGTCCCTGCAGCTAGGCACAGGCAGAGCTGTGAGGACACAGGGCGCAGCCGTCATGCGAGAGGCTGGGTGATGGGTATGCAGGCGTTGGTAGCAATATTTCTACCACTTTGTGCCTCTCAAGCGGCACGTGTTCTGTTTTTAAATCCATAGGACAGGAATTGGCAAATCATCAAAATACTTTAGCTTAGAAGTGAAAGGTCGGGCTTAAACTCGAGAAATGCAACTCTGATGGCAGGACGGAAGGTGCAGCAGCAGAGCTCGAAAGCAGATGTGTTAGCGAGGTGACAAAAGCCACGAGAGTCAAGAGGATGCGGGTCTCCTATCCGGATCTGGCCACAGGACGGGGAGGACGAGATGGAGATAAAAGGAGCCCAGGCTGGTGTCCAGCCGCAGGGGGTGTCAGGGAGGTGACGCGGGGCAAGCTGAGCAACTCACAGAAGCGCAGGAAGGAGGACGCTATGAAGCAAGATCGCCGCTGTGGGAGGGCAGGTGGGCTGGGGAGGGAAGAGGGCCCGGCGAGACTGGGGCACTGAGTCGACCGTAGCAACTCCCTGCGGAAGACCCGACAGGTAGTTGGAAATATGCGCCCGCCCGGGGTGCTCGCGGGGGTCGGCTCTGCAGGTGGGGAGCTCCGGGGGGCGGGCACCCCCGAAGCCGGGAGCGGCAGGGCTCCGGGGGGCGGGCGGGGCGGAGGCGCCGAAGTGGCGGGCGCGGGTCTCCCGGGCGGCTGGGCAACCGCGGGCGAGAGGGGCGCGGCTGTCGGGGAATCGGGCACCAACTGGGAGTGGGCGAGCGACTGCTGGGAAGTACTGAGGCTCCGCTCGGCCGGTGGTGCAGCCCGCGGGGGCCGACGCGTCCCCTCCAGTGAGGCCAGACAGGAGAGAGGTGTGTGCCCACCGGTCCTGGGCGCGCCAAGAAGAACGGAAAAAACCCCCCATGGTTAGAAGCCGAAGAGTCACTAAGTCCTGATGCCGATGCCAGGTAAGTGACGGGGAGCGGCGCTCTGAGCCTGTGTGGCCTGGCGGGCTGGGGTCTGCAGGGACAGGAGGAGGACAGGGGAACGTGGGACAGTGGGACAGGGACGTGGTTCCTCTGCCCTGCCTCCTGGCTCCAGGTTAACATTCACAGGCATCGCTGCTGGCTGTGTGTAGGATTGAGGAGGAATGGGGTTCAATACTGGCCTCTCTTTAAATCTGGCTGCCCTCGGGTACCCCACCTCCCCAGAGAGGGGCAGCTTGGCCGTGTCAGTGACCTGCGTAAATGAAGCTGCAGTCTGAGTTTGCTCAGGAATCATTAGCACATTTTTATTTTTATCGTAGGCAAGTGCAACTCTCACATCTTCTATCAAAGGGGCAGAAAGGAGAACGCTGAACCCTAAAGTGGAAGTGCGCAAGGGCCACTGACTTTTAGCCATTATTTAACAGGCTTCAGGGGAAACAGTGCTTGATGTAGTATGGTTGAATCCTAGAGCAGTCGTGGAATATTAAACTGCCTGGGGACCTGAGACAGCAGCTAGTTCAACCTTCTCATTTTACAGTTTGAGACCTAGAAAGGGACAGTGATTTTTCCTAGGGTTCCACGGCTTGACACCTGTATTTTCCTGCAAAGTGAAGGCTTACTGGTAGCCCCTATCAGGAATCTATGGGAGAAAATATGTTGGATATGGCTGGGCGCGGTGGCTCACGTCTGTAATCCTAGCTCTCTGGGAGCCGAGGCGGGCGGATTGTTTGAGCTCAGGAGTTCAAAACCAGCCAGAGCAAGAGCGAGAATCCATCTCTACTAAAAATAGAAAGAAATTAATCAGACAACTAAAAATACATAGAAAAAATTAGCCGGGCATGGTGGCACATGCCTGTAGTCCCAGCTACTCGGGAGGCTGAGGCAGGAGGATCGCTTGAGCCCAAGAGTTTGAGGTTACTGTGAGCTAGGCTGACGCCACGGCACTCTAGCCTGGGCAGCACAGTGAGACTCTGTCTCAAAAAAAAAAAAAAAAAAAGATGTTGGATATTCTCAGCGTCACGGAGCCACTCTCAGCCCGCCCCCCAAAACGCTGAGGTGGAACGTTCTCCTTCCAGCTGTTTAGCATAAGCATGGGGTGGGGAGTGCTCCACTCATCCTCTCCCGCCCCCTGGGCAGCTGCGGTGAATTTGCTGGTCGAAAGGTTCAGTTTACGTTAAACCTCTCATGCTCAGGGAGGAATTGAACAAATGAGGTTTTCCTGCCTCCAATGTAAGAAAATTTCTGTGTTTTCTTTTCAGGAGAAAAAGTATCAGATGTTTATACTCACCACAGAATGACAACAGCTTCTCTAACTTTCTGGAAGAATGAACTGAAGCGATTAGCCAAGGCTGGAGGTTAGCAGGCCTGGAAAATTGCACAGGGTAACATGCCCATGGAATGACAGAGCACACGATGTGTTCTTATTTATGAAGGAGGAAACACACACGTGGACCACACCTTCAAATGGTAGTTTATGTCACTGAAGTTCGCATCGCATGCTGCCCTGAATGTTTCATAGAAAGGGAAACTCAAAAGATTTATGGAGTGCAATTAAACATAAATCTACATTATATTTCTTTAAATGGGGAGGATGGCTGCAGTTTGGAAAAGATCTATGTATAACAGTTGTGTCAAAAGGTATTTAACCACCCCCTCCAAAGAAGGTGTAAGGCCTCTTCCCAGGAACCGGCCGTGGGTGGGTCTGCAGGGTTGCAGGGCGCACATGCTCAGTGGTGCTTTCCATGACCTATCAGCTTCCCAAGGTGAGGCCCTAGGCAATAAGCTGTCTCTTCTACTACAGCTGAACGTAGCTGTGGTTCAGATGGATTGTTGCTTCTGCCTCCGTCCTTAGTGCAGATGAATAAAGAAAAACATTCTCAAAGACATCAGAGGGCCGGAGGGAGCTGGTGTTGGATCCGGGTATAAACACGGAAAATGGAGATGGAGCTGGTGTGGGTCGTGTTCCTATGGAAAAAGCACTGGGCGTGGATCCAAAGATCACTGGAGGGCGGCTCCGTGAGGTGGATGGTTAGGATCTCGGCTCTTCTCGGGACAAGGGCTCCCGGCTTTGGTGCTGTCTGGAGCAATTGCTCCACCTGGGAAGGAGGCTAAGGCGGGTGCTCCCTTTTGGTGCCACCCCACCCTTAATCCCATCCGGAGCAGCTGCTGCACCTGGGGGAGGAGGGACACTCTGTCCACCTGGGAATTCCCCACCCCGGCGTGATAGGGTTTAGAGAGTGACCTAGAGTAACCTAAGGGCAATTAACATGCATTAGCTTGATTCTGCAGGGGTTCACCCCCTCCCCCAGGTGGCCTTTATTAGAGGGAGCTCCTATGCACAGATGGAATTTTGAGGACACCTGTTGATCATTTGCTAACATCCTATACCTCCCAAGAGCCCTCCTCCAGACTGGGCTAATAAAAGGAAGCAATCTGAGAACTCGGGAGGAGTTTGAGAGAGGGTCAGTCAGTGAGTTGGTCTCTCTCCACTCGCAGAGACAGGCCCGTTTTATTCTGCAATGAAGGACTCATCTTGTGAAACTGCTTCCTGCCTGACGTTACTTCATCGTATTGGCCCAGCTGGTGAGTTTTCCAAGAAAGGAGTCAGAGGACCAGGATATGATCTAGACTTGTCACTTTGGTGTGTCTGGTCATTCTTCCGCCAAGAGCACACCAAGAACTGAGGGCAGACTCCCACCCTGACACCTTTGGTGCTGAAACCCAATGGGGGATTCTGACAGCTCTACTGTTTATTTTCCATGAACTTGAACAAGTGTATTACTTAACTCCTTTGGGTCTCAGTGTCCTCGTGCACAAAATTGGATTAACACCCCTTGCCTACCTCAAGCAGTTCTGAGAGTGAAATGATAACTGGATGAAACATTTTACTAGAAAGGAATAAATAGATATTGTTTGAAAAAAATGTGTAATTGCAGAGTGCCTCAAAATTGAATTTAAATTCCTCATTGTCCCTTTTATGTTCTATGAAAAGATAATCATAAGATGATATGAAAATTGTATTCAGAATTTTGATGTTTTGCCTAGCTTAGGGGATGCAGAGCCAATATTAAAAAATCAATTGAACAGTCAGTTTGAAAGTAGATAATATATTTAACAAAACATCAAAAACATGAAACATTTGGGGATATATTTGGGAAAATATGGACAAGACCTGAACACTGCAAACTGCAAAAGATAGCTGATGGAAATGAAAGGAGACTTGAATAGGTGGAGGGAGAGTCTGTGTTCATAGGCTGGACAACTCAATTTTGTTAAGGTATGAACTTCACCCAGATCAATCTATGGATTCAAAGAAATTCTACTCAAAATCACAGCTGATTTTTTGGTAGATGTTGACAAGTTGATTTTAAAATTTAGAAAATGGAGAAAGGGCTTGAATAGCTTCAAAACAACTTCGAAAAAGAAGAACAAAATCGGTGAACTTAATACTGGATTTTAAGATTCATTAGAAAGCTACAGTAATAAAGATAGTGTGGTATTGGTGAAAAACCAGACAAATAAATTAAAATAGATAGATTCCAGAAATAGACCCATACCTATATACACAATTAATTTTAAATAATGTCGACAAGGCATTTCAATAGGGAAATGATAATCTTTTAAACAAATGATGCTAGAACAATCAGTTATATCTAAAAAAAATGAACCTTGACTGCCAGCTTATAGTACATACAAAAATTGACTGAAAATTGATAAAGACCTAAATATAATAGCTAAAACTATAAAACTTTCAGAATAAAACAGAAAATATTAGTGGCTTTAGATTAGGCAAAGATTTCTTAAATGTGATACAAAAAACATAAAAGAATTGCTAATTTGGACTTCAAAAAAAATAAAGGTATGTCATTCAAAAGACACTGTTACAGAAAGGATCAGGCTATAACTTCACACTAGGAGAAAATATTGCAAAATATATAGCTGACAAAGAACTTGTGTCTAGTGTATCTGAATAACTCTACAACTCGATAATAAGATGTCAAACACTCCAATAAAAAGGGGCAAAAGATCTGAGCAGATACTATGTCAAAGAAGATATATGGATGGCAAAAAAGCAGATGAAAAGATACTCAACACCATAAGTAGTTAGAGAAAGGCAAATTAAAACCACAGCGAGATACCGTTACGCACCCAGTAGAATGGCTAAAATTCAAAAGGCTGCCCATGCCAAGTATTGATGAGGATGTAGAGCAACTGGTACTGTCCTGTATTGCTAGTAGAAATGAAAGATGCTACAACCACTTTCGAGAACTGTTAAGTGGGTTTCTAAAAATTAAAGATACCTGTCATATGATCCTGCCATTCCGCTCCTAGATATTTACCCATGAGAAATGAAAGCACGTGTCCACACAGACTTGACACAAATGTCCATTGCAGTCCCATCTGTAATCAGGGCCAGTATCAGGGTGAGGCCAGTGAGACATTTGTACAAACCTGAGAGTGAGCGTCTTCTTCAGTTTTTTGCAGAAAGATTCTTTTGTTGGCCTCACTCTAGTCTGGGTCCTATTTACAATACCCAAAACCTCGAAACAACCCCACATTTTCATCAGCGGATGGGTGGATAAACAAATTGTGGTATATGCATGCAATGAGATCCTACTCTTCAATAAAAAGGAATGATGTATCAATTCATGCAATAAAATGAATAAATCTGAAAATAATTATTCAGAGTGGAAGAAGTCAGACAAAAAAGAATACATAGTGTATAGCTCCATTTATATAAAATGCTAGAAAATGAAATATAGGCCCGGCATGGTGCCTCACACCTGTAATCCTAGTATGCTGGAAGGCCGAGGTGAGAGGATTACTTAAGGCCAGGAGTTCCAGACCAGCCTGGGCAACATAGTGAGATGCTATCTCTACAAAAAATTTAAAAATTAGCCAGGTGTGGTGGTACACACCTGTAGTCCTAGCTACTTGGGAGGCTGAGCTGGGAGGATCGCTTGAGCCCAGGCGTTCAAGGTTGCAGTGAGCTATGCTCTTGCCACTGCACTCCAGCCTGAGCAACATAATGAAACCTTGACTCTAAAGTAAATGAAGTAAGTAATAAATAGTGATCCAATCATACAATGAAATACTATGTAACATTGAAAACAAATGAACTACAGCTATATGTATCAGCATCAATGGTTCTCAGAAACACAATATTGAGCAAAGAAGCCAGACACAGAAGAATTCTTATGAACTTTAATGAAAAGCGCTAAAGCAGAACCACCTGAGCAATGTTTCATTTATTTAAGGACACCTATGTAGACTGCAAACCCATGAAGAAAAGGCAAGGGGATGACTATGGTGATGTCAGGAGAGCAGGTACCTCTAGGGAGGAGACTGTGTGAAGAGCACAAAGGGAGGACACCTCCAGGGACACCAGGAGACGGGTCTGGGGAGCAGCACACAGGGAGGGCACTTCTAGGGGTACGAGTGGTTTTGGGTTACATGGCTGAATTGTATCGTATCATGGTGATGTCTGGGCTTTTTGTGTACCTGTCACCTGAACAGTGTACGTTGTGCCCCACAGGTAATTTTTCATCCCTCGCCCCTTCCAGCCTCCCCTCTTCTGAGTCTCCAAGGCCCATTGTACTCTGTGTGATCGTGTGTACCCATAACTTAGTTCCCACTTACAAGAGAGAACTGTGGCGTTTGATTTTCCATTCTTGAGTTACTTCACTTCAGATAATGGCCTCCAGTTCCATCCAAGTTGCTGCAAAAGACATTATTTCATTCTTTTCATGGCTGAGTAGTATTCCATGGTGTGTGTGTATACCACATATTTTTTTATTCACGCATTGGTTGATGGGCACTTAGGTTGATTCCACATCTTTGCAATTGTGAATTGTGCTGCAATAAACATATGAGTGCAGATGTGTTTATGATATAATGAATTCCTTTCCTTTGGTTAGATACCCGGTAGTGGGATTGCTGGTTAGAATGGTATGTCTACTTTTAGTTCTTTGAGAACTCTCCACACTATTTTCCATAGATGTTGTACTAATTTACATTCCCACCAATAGTGTATAAGTGTTCTCTTTTCACCATATCTGTGCCAACATCTATTGTTGTTTTACTTTTTAATAATGGCCATTCTGACTGGGGTGAGGTGGGGTAAAACCACATTTCAGTGTGGTTTAAATTTGCATTTCCTTGATTATGAGTGATGATTGAGAATTTTTTTCATGTGTTTCTTAGTGATTTGTATGTCTTCTTTTGAATTATGTCTGTTCATGTCATTTGCTCACTTTTTAATGGAGTTATTTTAGGGTGTCCTTTCCCCAATGTATGTTTTTGTCTGCTTTGTTGAAGATTAGTCAGTTGTAGGTATATGGCTTTGTTTTGGGGATCTCTGTTCCACTGACCGATGTGTGTACTTTTATGTCAGTACTGTGCTATTTTGGTTACTATAGCCTTGTAGTATAATCTGAAGTTGGGTAATGTGACATCTTCAATTTTGTTCTTTTAGTTTAGGATTGCTGTGGCTGTTTGGGCTCTTTTTTGGTTCCATGTGAATTTTAAAATTGTTTTTTCTAATTCTGTGAAAAAAGATGTTGATATTTTGATAGTAATTGCATTGAATCTGTACATTGCTTTGGGCAGGATGGTCATTTTAACAATATTAATTCTTCCAATCCATGAGCATGGGATGTCTTTCCAGTTGTTTGTGTCATCGATGATTTCTTTCATCAGAGTTTTGTAGTTCTCCTCGTAGAGCTCTTTCACCTCCTTGAATATAATAAATATATTCTAGGTAATTTTATTTTATTTTTTACTTTTTGTAGCTATTGTAAATGGGACTGAGTTCTTGATTTGATTCTCAGCTCGGTCACTATTGGTATATAGAAATGCTACTAATTTGTGTACATTGCTTTCTTTCCACTTACTCTTTCTCCTTGTGTCATAGTATCTGTTTGCTGCATCTACCTTTCCCCCCAAATCCTAAGTTTCTTAAATTAGCGGTGATTTCTTTCTCAGCACTGTGTCCCATTCACATCACCCGTATTCCATGGCACGTGCTGAATTGATCTTGACTGGATAGATAGCATCCTTATTCTCTCATCAGGGAGCCCAGTTTAAGGAAGAGGAGCATTGGTATTTTTTGGTTTTGTTTTTGTTTCTTGGGTGTTGGTACTTTCACGTCCATGGATGGTTTGTTAATAATGAATGACTGCTTTAAGGAAAAAAGACAGCATTTTTTCCCCACTTTTGTTGTCTTCACATGCGACCCAATGGTGCCAGCACTAATACCGGGCATGGAGATTAGGGGGTGCTCCTTGAGGACCATCTCCTTCACCAAACGCCAGTCAGCCTCCTCTGAGCGCTTTTTCAGCTAGGTCTTGAGTTTTGCACTTCTGTGTTGTCTGCATTGTCCCATTTTAGCAGAATCCGGCTTAGTCAGTTTAGCCAGAAGCCCCTACCCTCACTATCTTGCCAGGTTCCTCAGGCTCCCCACCCACAGGTGAGGTCAGATCACCTGGCCTGCCTTCAGCAAGAATCTGGTTAGGTTGGTTTAGCCAGAATTGATGTTTCTTCTTAGAATTTCCTATCCGCTGACTTGCTCGCCTGCTCCTTGGCTGTGAATTCCCACTTTTTCTGTTGTATTCGGAGTTGAGCCCAATCTCTCTGCCCCACTGCAAAGTCCCATTGAAGGGGGCGCCACACCTTGAAGAAAGGTTGGGCCCCCCCCTTGAATAAAGTCTTCTTTACTGTCCTCAACAAGTGTCATGGTTTTTTTAAACAGGGAAAGCAAGCCTGGCAAGGGGATAATGATAATATGCTGATTATCACAGCTGTCATTCATTCAATAAGGATTCCCATATGTTAAGTCCTTCAAAGCACAAATGTACATCCATTTCTTTAATGCCGACATCAACCCTGTCAGGTAAATGTTCTTCCTCCAATTTATGGACAAACAGGCTTAGTGAGTTTAGATAGCATACCCAACATCACACCCTTAGACATGACATTTGATCTCCGTCCAATTACGATTTCCATTGTGCCAGACAATGATTTTCATTGGTGTCCCAGAAAATGAAACTTATATGAGCTCAATTAACTGTTTAAATTATCATTTAGGGTGCTAGAAAAAATTCTAATGATGCTAGAAACTCTGCTTCCATTTAGGTTATTCTCTCTCTCTCTTTTTTCCATGGGGCCACGTTACTGGCAAATAGGTTATTTTCCTGTATCTATTTTTAGGGAAGCCTTGGATAAGTATTGATAGCAGACTAGAGATCTGGTCTATGAGAGTATCATATTCCTTGAGTATTAATGATTATTAACTTGATAGCTTTTTTCTTGCACCTGATAAAAACCGAAAGGAACCCATCACTAGCATAGAAACTAAATGTTAAAAATAGAGAACGTTATCAGAGTTAAATACGTCCTTCAAAAGCCCAGGGATTGAGAAAGTCTGGCGACTTCCTCCCAGTAGGCGGGTGGTGTAGGACTTCATAAAGTAGCCAGAGTGGCCATCCTTAAGGAACCCAGATGTCGGTTAGTAAAACCACATTTATTTGTTCTAACCTTGACCTGGCCTTATAATTCTTATTGCCCAAGTCTCTGCTTCCTAACTGTGTACCATGGACCATGGTGACGTGAATAAACTGTTGTGAAGATTATAATTCCGCAGGCTTGACTACGTGTGGAAATAAACAAAGAGCACCCAAATGAGAAAAGCAAAGGCTATTTATTCCTTGCTTGCAATAGCTCCTGCATTCTGGCGAGATTCAGAGGAGTGGGAATCGTAGCAGTGGTAGGAAGGGGAGGCCGCTGCCCTGGGGAAGCTGCAGGAGGTTCCTGGGAAGCTGGGCCTCCTCTGTGACCGGTTGGGGGCATATTTGGCCTACTCTGGTTGGTCCTAAATTGGAAGTGGGGACAAAAATTAGGGATGCTGTCAGTTAATAATCCAGTCCTGGTGGTTTAGGGCAGACAGTCACTGTGGCTAGCAATCTGGCTTCTTGCAAGCCTGACGCACAGTAGGCGGCCGTCCTGGGTTGTTTATAGTAGATAAGGGCTTGGTTTTCTGGACAGGTTGCTATAGATTGTGAGTCAAAGTTCTATTTTTACATGTAGTCTGGCCATTGTCCATTTGTGTATTCAATCTCTTACATGCTGACAACACTGAAGTATTCCAGTGGCTGAAACACTTAAGGATCTGTGTGATGAGAGCTCAGTTTTCACATTTATGAAAAGATGTTGGTATTTTTCACTGTATTTCTGGAAACTTTGTTTTTGTTGTTCTTATTGTTTGCTTTGTTTTGTTTAAACCAAGTAAATTCTCTGGGATTCAGCTTTTCCACCCATCAATGAGAGATTTATATAAGATGATAATAGCTGAAGTATTTTCCAGCCCCATGATTTTATTTTACTAATGTAATAAAGAAAAATGCATTTTCAATTTCCCTCACATTCCATAGAAAAGTCCTATAATTTTTTGACATTAATAGGTATTTAAAATGAAATACTGTCTAAGGGAACTTGCATAGTAAAGAAGGTACAGAATCTGCCAAAGCCCCTCCAGGAGCAGATCATTCATGCCCTGTTCAACACCAAAAAGATCTGCCCAGTGGCCGTGAGATTAAATTCAATCCACCGTGCCTGGTATCGATCCCTCCGTATCTTACTCGTCCTAATTTAATGGGCCAGTTTCCCATTCACTGTGTAACGAATCGTCTTGTTTAGTGAGATGATGATTCTTCTCTGGAACTTCTGTGCTAATACTTGCATCTCTGCCTGAGGAAATTCCTCCCGCTCTTCAGAGCAAGTGTAGCTTACAGCTACTCCATCCAGTCTCCACCCGCGTCTCCCACCCATGTTCGTTCATTCATTCATTCATTCATTCAGTTTCTGACATGGCCCAGGCTCAATACTGGGCCCCAGGCACACTGCAATGAACCTGCCCTCAGAAATCTTTCTGCTTAGTGGACAAAAGAGGCATTTTAACAGGGAATGATACTGTCGTGTCACAAATGAAATGACAGAAATACTGAGTAGGAAATAGGTATTTAAAGAAACAAAACCACATTTACAACATGACGTTTAACTCCTGGGGGTGTGACTGGGCTTTGCATCTTCATTTCCTTCACCCACAACCTGAACTCCAGGGACGGGGCTTTCTCTCCGTGTCATGAGAAACGGTCAGACTTGAACACAGGCAGAAGGGACTACTGGGTATCCTTCTGTGCAGACCCCCTACCCCGGGAATTATTTGGTTTTAAAACATTTGCTTCTTTGATTGTCTTTCTGTTGATGAGGTTATTTACTTCTCTGTTGGTAGAAATTGAAATATATACAATCGATAGCAGTGCAAATAATTCTTGTCTATAGAAATGAAAATGAATT
>NW_012148574.1:2049751-2050286 GCF_000956105.1 Propithecus coquereli
TGGACAGGTTGCTATAGATTGTGAGTCAAAGTTCTATTTTTACATGTAGTCTGGCCATTGTCCATTTGTGTATTCAATCTCTTACATGCTGACAACACTGAAGTATTCCAGTGGCTGAAACACTTAAGGATCTGTGTGATGAGAGCTCAGTTTTCACATTTATGAAAACATGTGGGTACTTTTCACTGTATTTCTGGTAACTTTGTTTTTGTTGTTCTTATCGTTTGCTTTGTTTTGTTTAAACCAAGTAAATTCTCTGGGATTCAGCTTTTCCACCCATCAATGAGAGATTTGTATAAGATGATAATAGCTGAAGTATTTTCCAGCCCCATGATTTTATTTTACTAATGTAATAAAGAAAAATGCATTTTCAATTTCCCTCACGTTCCATAGAAAAATCCTATAATTTTTTGACATTAATAGGTATTTAAAATGAAACGCTGTCTAAGGGAACTTGCATAGTAAAGAAGGTACAGAATCTGCCAAAGCCCCTCCAGGAGCAGATCATTCATGCCCTGTTCAACACCAAAAAGAT
>NW_012148574.1:2050501-2059724 GCF_000956105.1 Propithecus coquereli
TATGAATATGACTATCAGTGGAATCATACAGTATTTGTCCTTCGGTGACTAACATTTCACTTAGCGTAATGTCTTCACAGTTTATCCATGTTGTAAGAATTTCATTTTTTTAAAGGCTGAGTAATATTTCATCATATGTATATACCGTATTTTGTTTATCCATTCCTTGGTCGATGGACATTTGGGTTTCCACCTTTTATTTATTGTGAATAATGCTGCTGTGAACGTGGGCAAACAAATATCTGATTGAGACCCTGCTTTCAATTATTTTGAGTATATTTTGGACTATATGATAATCCTATCTTTAATTTTTTGAGGAAATGATGCACTGTTTCCTTAAGGGCTGCACTATTTTACATTCCCACCAGCAATGCACCAGGGTTTCCATTTCTCCACATCCTCGCCAACACTTATTTTTTTGTATTTTTGTTTATTTTTCATTTTAAATTTTATAATGGCTACTCTAATGGGTATCTTATTGTGGTTTTGATTTGCATTTCCCTAATGATTAGTGATGTTGAACAACTTTTCATGTACTTGTATTAATATATTTATATCTTCTTTGGAGAAATATCTATTCCTTTGCTAATTTTTTAATTGTGTTGTCTTATTATTGTTGGGTTTGTAAGATTTCTTTGTGTAGTGTAGATATTAATCCCTTATCAGGTATATGATTCGCAAATATTTTCTCCCATTCTGTGGGCTGCCTTTTTACTCTGAAAGTAGACAGTGTCTTTTTTTCTTTTTTTTTCAATGAGACAAGGTCTCTGTCACCCATGCTTGTGTGCAGTGGCCTCATCATAGCTCACTGTAATTGCAAACTCCTGGGCTTAAGCGATACTCCTGGGCTCAAGCAATCCTCCCGCCTCGGCCTCCCCAAATCCAGGGATTACAGGCATGAGCCACTGTGCCGGGCCTGATGATGCCCTTCAATGCACAAAAGTTTTTAATTTTGATAAAGTTCAGTTTATCTATATTTTTTGTTGCCTGTGCTTTTGGTGTCATATCTGAGAAGTTATTGCCAAATCCAACGTCCTGAAGTTTTCTTCTAAGAGTTTTATAGTTTTAGATCTTACATTATGCTTAGGTCTTTGATCTACTTTTAATTTTTGTGTATGGTGGAAAGTAAAGGTCCAGTTTCTTTTTTTTGCATGTGAATGTCCAGTTTTCCCATCATCGTTTGTGGAAAAACTGTCCTTTCCCCATGGAATGGTTCTGGCACTCTTGCTGAAAATCATCTGACCATATATGTACACGTCTGTTTCTGGGCTTTCCACTCCATTCCATGGGTTTGTATGTCTGTCTTTAAGTCACTGTCACACTATCTTGATTACTGTAGCTTTGAAGTAGGTTTTGAAATCAGGAAGCGCAAGGTTTCCAATTATGTTCTTCTTTTTCAAGATTATATCAACTATTCCAGTCAGATACCTTGAAGGGCTCAGAAACTGGCAGGGATGAGACAGTTTTCCAACACTCAAGTGGATCCTCTTTAATTTTCTTAGTTTTCAACGGCTTTTAATGCTTTTTAACACTTTTAATGAGTGTGATAGTTAATTTTATTTATCAGCTTGACTGGGTTAAGGTATACCCAGATAGCTGGTAAAGCCTTATTTTTGCATGTGCCTGTGAGAGTGTTTCCAGAAGAGGTTAGCATTTGGGTCAGTAGGATGAGACTGAGTGTGAACTCTGATCATGCCACTGCACTACAGCCTGGGCTACAGAGCGGAACCCTGTCTCTGCACAACATAAATAAATAAATACATACGTAAAATAGAATACAATAAAAATAAATAAATTCAGGTCTTCCATCTCCATTCAAGATGCAATGCAAAGGACTATATTTAACCTGTTTTTTTTTTTTTGTAGCTGGACACAACATATTAAACAATAGCTCTCAAAACTTTAGACATCAGACAACAAAGGACATTGATCCCCGAGAGACAGTAAAGAAGTGAGATCTTTTGGGGTGATGTGTATCTTCATTATCTTGATTGGAGTGATGGTTTCATGAGTGTGTACATATGTTAAAATGTATCCAATTGTACATTTAAAATATATGTGGTATTATACAATGTATGTCACTTATACCTCAGTAAAGCTGTTAAAAATTAGAAACACATCAGATATTATGAAGGAAGAGAAGCGTGCAACGCCTGAAGGCAGGAAATATGCCCAAAGGTGGTCCTACCTGGGCGCTGGGGGATGTTTACCTTTGATTAACAATTGAAGAGTCGACTACTATGTTGGATTGAGTGGAGACTTTATTTTCTAACTTAAAGTGACTCCAGGACCTTTTATTAGTTAAAAGTGATCAGAAAAATACCGGGACTTTTGTGAGTGTTCGTCCTGGAGAGGAGGAGCGTGGCCCACTGGGCAGGCTGGAGGAGGCTGTGGGAGCTGCCTGGACGCCGCGGGGACCAGCAGCGCTCACGGGGGAGTCGGCATCCACGCGCTGCCTTCGCCACGCACTCAGTGGATGCTGTACGTGTGTCGTCCTGAGATCCGCACAGAGCGCTGGGCGCGTGCTCCATTTTATGAGAAGGGGTCAAGGAGGAAGGTGCAGGGAGACCGGTCGGAGGCTAGTGGGGGGCCAGGATGTGGCACCCAAAGCCTGCCTGCGTGGCACACAAATCATTCAGAGTGAAAGGCATTTGAGTTTCTGAAATCCCTTCTCTAAAAGCAGAGCCTCCCAAAAGAACTCAGTTGTCATGAGTCCCCTCCCAGCTGCAATTCTAATCTTGGCACCACACCCAGAAAGACATTGTCCCGGGACTATCAGAGCTCTGTCTCTTCTCCCTTACGGGCCCATTTGTCTTTCAAAAAAAGTCACCTTATCTTCTATCAGTGCCCGTCTCCTCCCTCCTTTTCCCCTACTAATTTGGTGTCTGGACCCCCCCATTCTAACCGCCCTTTAAGATGCTCCTCACCGAGTACTCCCTGTATACGCCTGATTTGCATGTTAAGAAATGTCTGTTTTTCTCTTTTCCTGCATGTCTGGGCTGGAGCCTGGAGTTCAGCTACACAGAGATGCAGTGGAGCCACAGCACGGGGCCAGTGCGCGAAGTCCTGCGATTGAGATCATCAAGGGGTGAGTGCAGCAGAAGCCCAGGCAGGACCCCTGCAGTGTCCAGGGGCCAGGAGTGGGTGGGGACCAGCTGACCAGGACAGCAGTGAAGTCAGAGCAGGACGCTGTGGACACGAGGCATTTCTCTCCTGCTAATGGACGACTAGGTGAAGCAGAACAATCCTCCCACTGAGGACCACAAAGTGCTCAAAAGCCAGAATCTGAGAGAAGACAAGTCAGCATTTGTGGCTGTTTTTGCGTAGGTGGCATTTTTGTTTGGATCTAGAGGTGGCAGTTTTGATGGCCTCCCAGGCCTAGGGGCAGAGTTGGGTCAGATTCTAGCAAGGATGGGGATATCATGAAAGGAAGCACCATGCACCTGGACCCGAAACCCCCATGGGCTGCACCTGCGAGGGAGGGCAAACCAGGAGTAAATTCGCTCCTGCACTGGGCTGCAGCCGTCCTGGAATCCCCTTAAAACAAGGTGGTCACAGAATGCTGGTGCCTTCTGGCAGCTGGCAAGAGCAGATGACAATCTTTTCTTTTCTTTTTTTTTTTTTTTGAGACAGAGTTTCACCCTGTTGCCCTGGGCTAGAGTGCTGTGGCGTCAGCCTAGCTCACAGCAACCTCAAACTCCTAGGCTCAAGTGATCCTCCTGCCTCAGCCTCTGGAGTCACTGGGACCACAGGCATGTGCCACCATGCCCGGCTAATTTTTTCTGTATATTTTTAGTTATCCAGATCATTTCTTTCTATTTTTAGTAGAGATGGGGTCTCGCTCTTGCTCAGGCTGGTCTCGAACTCCTGAGCTCAAACAATCCGCCCGCCTCGGCCTCCCAGAGTGCTAGGATTACAGGCGTGAGCCACCGCGCCAGGCCGACAATCTTTTCTTGAAGAAGATATTAATAATATCATCCTAGATCTTAAATTATTTCCACGAATGATTTTCCACATCATTTCTTGCATATTTCTTATATATATCTGGACAAACAAGGAGAGAGAACACCACCTACCAGAAGCAACACAAATTAGAGACCGAAAAACAAAACAAAAAAGACCTGCAGGTACTCCACATGGTAGAATTATCCAGAATATACTTTATTTAAAACTAGGCTCATGGGGCTCAAGGTCAGCAAGGAACTGGAACATATTTTAAAAAATTAATTTGCTGACTTGAAAAAGACTAACTAAAAATTCAAGAACTGAAAAATCCAAAACCAAAATTAAGAACTCAGTGAGACCCACCTATACATAAAAAATTTAAAAAATGAGCCAGGTGGTGTCCTAAAGCTGTAGTCCCAGCTACTCGGGAGGCTGAGGTGGGAGGATCACCTGAGCCCAGGAGTTCAGGGCTGCAGTGAGCTGTGGTCACACCTCTGTACTCCAGTCTGGGTGACACAGTGAGACTCATCTCTTAAAAACAAAACAAGACAAAAGAACTCAGTGGGTATGTATAACAGCAGTTCTGACAAAGCCAAAGAGCAATTTAATAAACTGGAGGACACATCAGAATAAACCAGAATGAATCATGAAGGAACAAAAAGATAGAATATATACAACAGATTAAAGATACAGGCACATAATAAAATGATCTGACATACATTCACTCAGAGCTCTAGTAGAGAGAGTATGGAGAGAAGAGAGATATTTGGCCAGAAGCAGTATTTGAAAAAAATAATAACCAATAATTTTCTAAAATTGAAGACATATACCTATCCAGAGATTCAGTAAGTGCAGTAAATCCCAAATAAGATAAATAAAATATATATCCAAACTATAGTAAACAGCAGAAAATTGTAGACAAAGAGAGAATCTTCAAAGCTGTCAAAGGTAAATAAAGATGGACTTAAAAAATCACAGACAGCCGACTTCTCAACAGCAAACACGGATACATAAGACAGTGGAGTAATAGCGTCAACATGCTGAAAGGAACTAGCTGTCAACCTAGAATCCCATACTCAGAAAAATCTTTTAAAAATGAAAATTAAATAAAAACAAATAAAATGGAGCTAATTCATCAACAGAACACCTCTAAAGGAAATACTAGAGCAGGTACTTCGGGGAGAAGGGAAATTAATTATTCCAGAAGGTCAGAGGATAAAAAGCAATGATAGTGGTATATATGTGGACAACCTAAATGAAAATCAGGTTTATCAATCAACAGTAATATGCCTTGTGGAGTTTTAAATGTGGAAATAATTAAAATATCCAATAAAGTGTTTTGGCATTGTCTGGGAAGAAGAAAAAATACTGAGAATGTATGCTGTAATCTCAAGGGTACCACTAAAAGTTCAAAAAACAGAGGTATATATACCAAACTAATTTCTAAAAATCAGTAATCCAAGAGAGAGCAAGAAAAGCATGTAAAAATAACAAAACTCACAAGAAAAATGCAAAGTGTGAAAAATATATCTTTAAATGTAAAAATATCACTAATTATTTTGCATAAATGTACTCAATGCTCCAGCTGCCAAATTTTGCTCTACATTGGCAATTACCTGGGGATCTTAAAAACATCAACGCATGATGGTTCCCATCATCTCACAGTCTGATTTTATTTGTATGAGGTATGACCAGGGCACTGGGATTTTTAAAGGCTCCCTAGAATATTCTAATGTGTAGCAAATTTGGGGAATCATTGCTTTCATCCAAGATTATCAAACTGGATTAAAAAGACATATGCTTCTTAAAATAGACTCACCTTAAATCTAAAGGTACATGTCGGAGCTGGCACTCTGGGGGGACTGAGGGAGGGCTGTAGTGTAGGAGGGTAAGAACGACTCCGCGATGCTATTCAGGAATAAAAAGGACTCAACCATTTATGAACACAAGAGTGAATTTCAAAATGATTATGCCCAATATGCTCAATGGATGGGGCCACACCCTCCCCAAAGAGTCATGTCATATGATCTCATTTATATAAAACTCTAAGAAATTCAAACTAATCTGGAGTGACAGAAGGCAGATGAGTGGGAGGAGGGGGGGAAGAAGGGGTGAAGAGGTGGGAGGAACTTTTCAGCACGGTGGACATAGTATCTCGACTGTGGTGGTGGTTTCACAGTGCATACCTGCCAAGACTCATCAAATCGCACACTTTAAACATACACAGTTTATCGTATGTCAGTTACAGCTCAGTAGAGCTGCTGAATGAGGATCTCTCCTAGGTTAGGGGAGCGGTGAGTGAGCAGTGATGAAGTCAGCAGCTCTTATACCTCTTTTGTGAGCAGGCTGCCGAAGGGTCAGGGTGGTGGGTAATACCCCTGCTTCAGCTGGTTAAGTTTGAGATGCCTGCCAGACACACAGCTGGGAATACTGAGGATGCAGCTGGAAAAATGTCTGAAGCTTAGGGACGAGGTCTTGGATTAGCAGCCCAGAGAAATCTCTCTCTTAATTTTTTCGTCAGTTAGGACTCATTGCTAAGACAGAGTCCCTAATTTAAATTGGGTATTTTCAAGTGTTTTTGTGCACAAGTAGGATTGGCTCATATCTGAGCTTTGCATCCTCTGGTTGCCTTTCCGCCCAAGCTATTAGTGACTGGCTCCAGGACCATACACTGCCAAAGCTCATGGGACAAAGTGAAAAGCAATTGTGCCCAGAAACTCTACACACCTCCTTTTTCGAGACAGGGTGTCAGTCTGTTGCCCAGGCTAGAGTGCAGTGGTGTCATCATAGCTCACTACAACCTCAAACTCCAAGCTCAAGCGATCCTCCCGCCTCAGCTTCCTGAGTAGCTGGGACTACAGGCATATGCCACCATGGCCAGCTAATTTTAAAAAATTACATTAGTAGAGGCGGGGTCTCACTATGTTGCCAAGGCTGGTCTGAAACTCCTGGGCTTAAGTGATCCTCCCACACTGGCATTCCAAAGTGCTGAGATTACAGGTGTAACCCACCATGCCCCGTCCACACATATCTTTTCTCTTTGTTTCTAAACTGGAGCAATCACTGTCAGATAGGATATAATGAGATGGGACCCGATTTAGTGCCTGAGGATGGAGGATGGGCAATGCCCAAAGGCAAAACCAAGTGCTGCTGGTGGAGGACTGTAGATTGGAAATGGATGAGGGGAGAGGATTTGCATGTCAATTTTTTTTGGAAACTGGTCTAGCCAAATCAAACATCTCTAAGGTTCTTGAAACAAACACCTGCTTTAGGTGAAATTTTATCTGTATTTCAGCCAGATCATGAGAAAATTGCCTACTTTATATTGTTTGGGCCCTTGCTTTTACTTAATTGTGCTTTGGTATTAGAAACTTACCATTTGTTAAAGGATGTTATTAAAAATACTCTTGAACTGTGGTAAGGATGTGGCTGAAGATAATGCTGTCTCTATTATAGCAACTTTACCATATTAACTTTAGTAACTATACGAAATAGTAACTTTATGAAAACTGTAAGAGACATTTCTCTCAGCACTCAAGGAGAATGTGCATCACCCAAACCTCAGGTTTGTCAGATTGTATGGATAAGTGTGAATCTTAGAACTAATTATGCCTTCCTTTTTCCCTGGGTTAAGAGACCTGGAGTCTAATTCTTAATTCTCGTTTTATAACTATATAGGACTTCATTGAATTAGTTTAGGTACTTACTCCCTGTCTTTGATTTTTCACTCTTTATTCCTTCATCCTGATTTCCTCTATTTATTTTTATCCTGATATACATATATTTTTGTAAATTGCTTCAAATCCTTTTCAGAATAAAATAGACTATGAATTCATATACACATAGTCCAAATTGATTTATATGTCCAAATGTTGTTATGGTTTGCCTCCAATCTATTTTCTCAGCCTTATAACCTACTTCGATGCATGTGGAAAGTCAGATTTTGTCTAAACTTATTATGTAGATTCCTGCTTTGATGCAACTAAAAGTAGCATGGGATTAAGAGATAAGCAGATTTGGTTCTGAATCTCGGATCTGCTTCCAGGCTATGTGGCCTTCAGCAAATGACTTAACCCCTCTGAACCTCCTTACCTTCATCCATAAAATGGTACCAGAAATGACTGTTGTAAGGATTACAGGCATTTTATGTAAATTACTAACGTGGTAAGGGGCACTCAAAAGCAGATGTTAATGAAATAATAATTATTAAACCCCATTTGCCACTGGCTGCCTTGGAAGTGAATGACCTGGAAGTTAAATAACTTCTCTTGGATTTTCTCCCCCAGGCTCTCTGGCTTTTGATCTTGTTTCTTTTTAAATAGCTTATTTGCTTTTCCCCTGGGAATTGGATCAATCCATGTAAACACACACAAACATGTATGTAAAGCACCTGACACATAAAAGATTCTTAATTTTTTTTCCTTCTTGCCCTGTTCCCTCCACCTGGAAAGCCCTTTTTTAACCGTCTCTACTTAAATGCAACCATATTCTAAGAGTTAAAAGAGCATCTTTTCTAGTTTTATAATTAATCTTGTTCATCTCAAAGTTCTCCGGGGTCTTTTAAAGCCTGTCTTTCTTGCCCCACCAGGTCCCAAGTTTTTGGTGGACAGATTGTTCCATTTACTTTTGTACTCCCCCATAATATCTCGCAAGTAGTTGGCAATCGTTATTTATTGCTTTGAATTAATTTTACTCAGGATGCCAGGATCGCGTTAGATCCCCGGGCTTACTTGTGCGAATGGTCAGGCCTGCGGGGCCAAGCCTCTAACCCGACGCCGCTGCTCATTACCGAGTTAGAGTGCTGTGCAAGTTCGCTTGGGCAAGAAGAAAAACACAGGACCAACACGTTTTAAATTGTCAGTTTTAACGTAGGACATCAGGCGAAAGGAGCATTACTGACTTCTGGCTCTGTCTTCCTCAGGCGAGGCTGCTGTTTGAACCTGGGGTCCCAGGCCTTTCCCACTGCAAGGGCGGTTTGCGCAGGGACGCTGTCAAAGGCCCTTCTGAAATACCACGGGATGAAGCTCCCGAGAGTTTTCTCTGCAATTAAACGAACGCAGGTAAACACACGTCCACGCGTATTAAGCGCCTGGCACACGAAGGACCCTTGGTTGATTCGGGTTCCTTCTTCCTCTTTGCCACAGCCTGGAGCAGGAAGGAGGCTTCCACCTCCCACGACGGCCTGCAGCACCCTGCACTCCCCTCCAGCCCACCCGGCCCGACCCCTTAGCGTCCTGGCCCTCCTCGGTCCGGGACCCCTCGGACGCTCGCAAGACCC
>NW_012148574.1:2061214-2067087 GCF_000956105.1 Propithecus coquereli
CCTTCCCTCTCACCTCTCCTCCCTCTCCCCTCTCACCTCTCTTCCCTCTCCCCCTCTTGCTTCTCACCTCTCCTCCCCTCCCCCTCCTCTCCCCCCCCAGCTGGCTGGGCCTTCCTATGCAGCTGGCCCAGTGTGTGCACCTGCTGCTGTTTGGGGTTGATTGGAGTGATCGGCTACAGGGCAGTAGTTTATTTCTAGTCTTTGAAAACACTTTGCTAGGACTTAGTCCCAGCACTCCTGGTGCTGAAGGGCCACCAGGCTGCATAGGAATCTGTGTGCCCTGACTTCCTTTTAGTTCTATTTTTATTTAACTGGTTACTTAGGTTAGTGACTCTGTTATCCTTTTCCTTGGGGGATAAGTAAACTGAGGCTCATTACAGAAGAACAGAGGTGCCCCAGAAGACATGGGGTCTGGCAACTGCGAAGGAATGTGTTAATTTTGTCCTCTGAAGGCGTCAGGAAGAAAGAGGTAGTGAGTGGGAGCCCACGTGAACTTTCTAACGGGACATAGCGAACTGGAAATTGTTGTACTTGATGGGGTTAATGTGGGCATAGCAGATACGAACTTCAGCAACAGTGTACACACTTCGTGTCGCCTCTGTGGACTACTTGGAGAAACGTTGGGTGATAACACAGGTGTGCGCGTTTGTCGTTGGGTAGTGACTGCCCAGAATTCTGATGAATGGCTGGTGGTGTCCGGAAGGAGGTCTTTCTTGCCTCTCGCTGCTTTGGCCTTGGCCTCCTTTGTTCAGTGTTTCGGTTTTCGTTGTTGTTGTTAACATGCCTCTGCAGCCATAGTGTAAGGTGCAGTGTCTCGCGGCTACTCGGGAGAGGCTTAGTGTAGAGAAAAAGCGTAGCCCTCATTGACAGGCTGGGAACTCCTCCCACAGTGTCCCCATCCTGCCAGTGGCAGCAGGTCGCCTGGTGTTTCAAGCCCCAAGTGGAGAATGATTCCATTTGTCTTACTCCCCAACACGCTTCCTAATAAAGTCTTGTTGCTTCTGTCTCAGGAATGTATTTCCAGTCTGCTCTGCTCTGTCATCTCCAGGGTCACCCCTGGCCTGGCCTCCTCTCAAGTGGACCGCTGGCCTCTGAGAGAAATCGCCACTCCTCAGCCTGGGTGATCTTTCTGAATGTAAATCAGATGGCCACACCTTATTAAAGCTCTGCAGCGGAATCCTCATCCCTCTCTTTAACACAGACGTGCCCCTGCAGGGTCCTGACAGACCTGGCCTTCGTCCCGCCCTTGCTTCTCTGGCATGCTGCAGTCGTCTGTGTTCCTTGGTGCACGCTAGTTTTAGTCTCAGGGCCTTTGCCATTTTCTATTCTGAAAAGTCACCTCCTTTGGTTCCTCATGTGGATCTCAGTGCTTCAGCTTCTTCGGAGAGGCCTTCCTCAAACCCGGTTAAAAGCAGCCTTTAAACCAGTTGGTCACTACCACAGTGGTTCTTAAAGTGTGGTTCATGGACCCCTGGGGGTTCCCTGAGATGCTCTCAGGAGTCCGTGAGCTAAATAATTTCATAATGAGACTACTTGGCTTTTTCACTTGGTTAACGTTTGCAGCAATTGTACAGAAGCGATTGTGGGTACAACTGCTGGCCCATTAGCACCAGTGAGGGTGGTGGTGGCACTGTCCGTGAGGCTGCATTATCTTTGCATGTTCCAATCGGAAATAACATTTTGCAACACAGCAAATTCCGAATGAGATATGAGACTCCAACTGTCTTCTATTAAACCAGACTTTAAAAAGATTTGTGAAAATGAAAACTCTTCTTGCGATTTTTTTGAAAATATACTTTTTTCATAAAAATATGTATTTATGTTAACATGTAATAGACTTATTTTTAAATGAATAAACATTTTAAAATAACTGAGTTTTAATTTCTAAAGGGCAAATATCAATAGATATAGCCTATAGAAGCTAAAGGTCTCTGAGCGCCTCGATCCTGTTTAAGAACGTAAAGGGGTCCTGAGACCAAAGTGTTTGAGGCCCACTGCTCTATCAGTTAGTCACACCTTCTTAATACCTGTCTCATAATGGAAATTATTTTGACTGTTTTCTGTGTCACCCCATTATGAATTTTAGTCGTAAGAAAACCCTGCAGGGTATACAGGGATGTTTCAGAGAGGAAAAGTGATTTGGAAGGTCCACCCAGCTAGTAAGTGGCACAAGTGGAGCTACCTTTGAGTCCGAAACGCATATTTTGTTCTGCTTTGGTAAATTCATCGACCCAGCAGCTATTTGCGGAGTGCCTGGTGTGATGGTGGGCACTGTGCTGGTGCTGGTGCACAGAGCTGACGACAGGCGTGATCTCTGCGTGTCCCACGATGGTAGGAACACTGTTCTTGGCAGGAGGTAACAGGCACTTGAAGTCTGGGCTTCCCGGAGAAGTGATGTTAAAATTGAAACCTAAAGAAATGAGTAAGAATAGACCTAGTCTAAAACGTTCTTGAAGAGTCGGCGTGGGACAGAGTAAAGGAGTAAGCCTCTTCCGTGGACTGATGTTGGCTGTGTGCCGGCACTGCTCTGGGCTGTGAGGACCAGTGAGAGAGGCTCTTTCTTCATAATTATTTTAGTTTACTCTTAATAAGCAATAACGGTACCTTGATGGAAACAACATTTTGGAATCTAATATGACTTCCATCTGTTTTTTCCAATAGAATGGTACAAAATTTTTCTCCTTAGCTTGCACCTTTAGTTGGCCTCCTGCGAATTTTCTTTTTTTGGGAGGGAGGGATATTGGTAATACTTAGTTCATTTCCAGAGAGCTGAGACAGGCAGACCTTGAGCCAAAGGCATGAGCAAGTCCTTTCTTGATCAGATTACCGGTTCCGGCGTTTTAGATTTTCTCGGACGAATTTAGGAACCTAAGGGCAGGGCACTAGCGGGACAAGCTGGGGGCAGTAGGACTTCACCTTCTCAGGAGGCCACAGGGGCCTTAATGCCCTCAGGCGTCAGGGTAACAGCCTAGCACTCGCTTTGACACAGTGAAGGGGAGCTGCTTCTGCTTAAAATAGTAACCTAACAATATCAAGTTTCTATGCGAGGATGGAAAGATTTCTTCTTAAAGGAGCACCCTGCACTCCCCATAGTTGAACTTCTTAGGTAGGCAGAAACTTGGGAGTCTTTAGTATTTTGAATGAAGTGTGATTAGATAACTGCTAAAGATTTTATAATCCTGGAATAAAGTAGTGACTTAACATGGGTGTGAAATCTTTGTCTTTCACACAAAACTAGCTTGGGACGAAGCATAATTCCTTGTTGGATAAAGTCAGTTCCACACTTTGTGTGTTACATGTCAAGCTGTTTACATTGTCTCTGTGTGCAGAGATAGTGTCTCTCTGCTCGAGGAATTAGCAGTGTTTGGTACACTTTTTTAGTCATAGAACTCCTTTTTCTCCCATGAAGTGGTGTTTGGGCCAGGCCCACAGCCCCACAGCGGTGGTCCCCACCCTTGGCAGCTGCACACGCTATGGAATCTCCTGGGGAGCTTTTGAAGATCCCAGTGACCAGGCCCGCCCCAGACCAATCCCATCAGAACCTGTTGGGGGCATCTTCAGTGTTTGAAAAGCGCCCCAGGTGGTTCCACTGTGCCTTAAGGCTTTTCTGGTTGGGGAGAGGGAGGTCAAGAGATTTGGAGACAGCCTACACCTTTGAGGTGCCTTCCCTTGGGATCTCTCTCAGTGTGGTTTAGTGGATTAAAATTAAGAATTTGTGTAACCTAATGAGCTGCCGTGAACAAAGACTCTGTGCTCTCAATACAGAAGTTAAAACCTCAGCTGCCTGTAGGTCAGACAGGTAATGCAAACCAGGGAAGCAGTTAAAAGTAACAGGTGGTAGCTGGCGCTGGGGCTTGGGGAGAATTGCAGAGCTGTTACCTTGTCCAAAGGGCAGGCTCCCGCTCTGCGTGGTTAAATTGTTGCCCTATCTTGTGATCATCAAGAGAAGCCAGAAATGTGTGTGTTTATTTGAAACCTCTTTATTATTATATTTAAGTAATACTTTAGTTGAATAGAATATTTACATGGGAAAGTGCACACATTTTAAGTGCTGAGCTTCATGAGTTTTCCTGTGTCACCAGCGCCCAGAGCAGGTCAGTCCTCCAGGGCTCCTGCTGCCCTCCTCCCATTGCCCTGGCTTCCGATTCCACCGGTTAGTTTTACCTGTTTTTGAACTAAATTGAATTTAAGAGCATGAACCCACTTGTTTCTGGCTTTATTCATTTAATATTTATCTTTATGAGATTATTCCTGCTATGCAGCAGAAATGTGTTCATTTTGATAGTATTCCATTGTATAAACATACCATCAATTATCCTTCTACTCTTGGTATTATATTTGGGTTGTTTCCAGTTTTTGGCTCTTGAATAAGTGCTGCTACAAACTTTCCTGCATTTCTGGGACGTAGTGGATACTGCCAAACAGTTTTCCAGGGCGATTGTACCAGTTTACTCTCCTATCAGCAGTGAATGAGTTCCATTTGCTTTATAGACTCAACCACACTTAGTATTGTCTGACTGTTTATATTATAGTAGCCGTTCTGGTAAGTGTAGTGGTATCTCATTTTGATTTTTAATTTGATCTGTGCTAATAAGATTTTTATGTTAACCAGACATTTGTTCTTTTTTGTTAAGCTCCTATTTAAGGCGTTAGCCTATTTTTCTACTGGGCTTTTTTTTCTTTTTAAATTAGTATTTTCTTTTCTGGAGCAATTTCAGGCTTACACAAAATTGAGCAGATAGTATGAGTTCTTGTACACCCTCTCTCCTCCCAGTTTCTATGTTGTTAACATCTTGCATTAGTGTGATATATTTGTTTTAATTAATGAGCCAGTATTGATACATTGTTATTAACTAAAGTCTATAGTTTACTTTAGGATTTTTCTGTGTTGTATATTCTTTCATTTATCTCTACCATACAGTATCACACAGTAGTTTCATTGACCAAAAAATGCCCTGTGCCCCATCTGTTTTCCCCTCTTTCCTGGACCCCTGGCAACCATGTTTTGATTATCTGCACAGTTTTGCCTGCCCCCGGAAGGTATGTAGCTTTTTCAGACTGGCTTTTCCTTAGCAGCATTCATTTGCATTCTTCCGTGTCTTTTCATGGCTTCATAGCTCATTTGTTTTAGTTGCTGGATAATATTCCATTGTATGGATGTACCACAGTTTATTTATCCATTTACATCTTGAAGGACCTCTGGGTTGCTTCCAGTTGTGAGCAATTAAGAATGAAGCTGCAGTAAAGATCTGTGTGCAGGTTTTTCTTGGACATACGTTTTCAACTCACATGTGTAAATACCGAGCACTTTGATAGCTGAGTGTATGGTTTGACCATGTTTAGTTTTGTAACAAACTGCCACACTGTCTCCCAAAGTAGCTGTGCTGTTTTGTGTTCTCACCAGCCATAAAAGAGGGTTTCTGTTGTTCCACATCCTCAACAGCATTTGGTATTGATCAGTTTTTTGGATTGTAGCCATTCTGTTAGGAATGTAGTTAGATATCTCATTTTAATTTGCTATTTCCTGATGACATATGTTGAGCATCTTTTCATAGGCTTATTTGCCATCTGTGTTTCTTCTTTGGTGAAGGGTCTTATGTCTTTTTATTATTGATTCATAGGAGTTCTTTGTATATTCAGGATATAAGTTCTTTGTACTTTCCTATTCACTCAAAAAGATATCTTCTGATGAAAGAAGTTCTTAATCTTACTGTTGTCTAATTTGTCAGTACTTTCTTTTATGTATTGGGGCCTATTTAAAGAACTTTTGACAACTGACATCCTATGTTTTTATCTACACTCCATCTGAAACTGATTTGCAGAGGGGAAGGTGAGAATTTTTTTTTTTTTTACATGTAGCTATCCAATTTATC
>NW_012148574.1:2067545-2078698 GCF_000956105.1 Propithecus coquereli
TAATTTCTTTCTATTTTTGGTAGAGACGGGGTCTCGCTCTTACTCAGGCTGGTTTCGAACTCCTGAGCTCAAACAATCCTCCCGCCTCGGCCTCCCAGAGTGCTAGGATTACAGGCGTGAGCCACCGCGCCCGGCCTATTGTAAGAATTTTTTATGTCTTCTGAATACTAGACCCTTAAAATAGATATATGATTTGCAAATATTTTCTCCTATAGCTTGTCTTTTCACTTTTTTGGTAGTGTCCCTTGATACACAAAAGTTTTAATTTTGATGAAGTCTAATTTATTTATTTTTTTCTTTGGTTACTTGTAGCTTTTTGTGTCATAGTTAAGATACCATCGCCAAATCCACAGTCATGAAGCATTTCCCTTATATGTTCTTGTCACAGTTTTATAGTTCTAGTTCTTAAATAGAGGCCTTGATCCAGTTTGAGTTAATTTTTGTATGTGGTGTGAGGTAGGGGTCTGAATTCATTCTTTTACCTGTGTATGTCTACTTGTTCAGAACCATTTGTTGAAGAGAATCTTCTTTTCTCATTGAATGGTCTTGGCATTCTTGTCAAAAATCAATTGATGCTAGAGGTATGGGTTTATTTCTGGACTCACTTCTGTTCCACTGGCCTGGCTGTCTGTTTTTATGCCAACATCTTACTGTTTCGATGTGTGCATTACTTTGATGTGTCAATTATACCTTACCAAGATACATTAAAATAAATACATAACCATTAGAATTGTTAGTTACTCTTGCACCACCTAAAGTCACCTCAGGAATTGCTGGTGGTACATGTCATACTTTGAGAACTCTGTGTCCGTTTTTAGGAAATATGTAATTGTACATTACTGGGCCACACACTAAAGCCCTCATGCCCGTGGTTGCATTTATCAGCTTGAAAGTGCTTGGCAGAGAACCTTCAGCAGATGGGTTAAATGTCGGATGAGGAGTGAAGTGCATAGGTTTAAGGCAGAGCAGTGAACAGAGACAACTGTCTTTATTGTGTTAATTTGCATAAAATTATTATTTAGGAGAGCGTCCAGCCTTTCTATCCCATGACTAAGACAAAGGCCTTATTGGCTTTAAGGAGATTATGCTTAAGTAAATATTAGGGCCGTTTACTGTCAAAAATAATGCATGGTATATATAAACCTTTAATGCCTTCCTAACTCCAGGACTTCACTTTGGTTGGGGCAGTGCCTTGGTGGGTGGAAGGTAATGGAAGTTCCAGGGGATGCCGCAGGGATGGGCATCACTCCCTGTGGAATTCTGGTTCACCTTGTAGGGTGGGAGTTGGCAGACCTTTTTTCTGTAAAGGGCCGGGTGGTAAATGTTTTAGGCTTTATGGGTCATACAGTCTCTGTTGAAGTCTGAAAGCTGCCCTGGGTAACACGTAAACAAATGAGCATGGCTATATCTCAGTGACACTTTGTTTACCAAAAGGTTAGGCCTTCATTAGTTGACCTCAATCTGGAGGAAAAGATAGGAATAGCAAGTTGTATATTATAGCACTTTACTTTTGAGTAAACTATGTTGATATATAACACACAGAACAGAAATTGTGGTCCGCTCAATGGATTTTTGCAAAGAACTCAATCATGTAATTAGCACCAGATTAAGAAACAGGAGGTTAACAAGGCCTGTGTGCTCCATCCCAATCCGCACCTTTGTCAGACTAGCCACTGTCCTGATTTCTAACAACAAGGGTTAGTTTTGCCTGTTTGTCGAACTGTTTGTATAAAATGAAACCGTATAGATTGTTATCTTGCATCTGGCTTGTGTCTGGCTCCTTCTGTTGAGTATGTGAGATTCACCCATGTTTTGTACTCTTACCCCTGCATTCTCGTTGTTTGATGGTATCCACTGTATGAACCGTTCCCATGTATTTTCCCATTCTGCTGTTCGAGGGCATTTGTGTTGTTTTCAGTTGCTGCCTGTTACAAACAGTGCTACTGTGACTATTGTAAACATGTCTTTTGGTGCACATACACACACACATTTTTATTTGGGCTATACCTAGGAGTGGAGTTGCTGGACTATAAATTATGCATGTATTCCGCCAAGTAGTTTTCCAGAACAGTTGTAGAAATTTTCACATTCTCTAGCAGTATTTTGAGTTTTCCAGGTGTTCTATATCCTCTTCAGTATTCGGTACTGTCTGTCTTTTCGATTCTAGTCATCCTGATGGGTGCGCACTTTACTTTTTTTGTTTGTTTTTGCTGTGACTACCGAGGGATTGGTAACTTCGAAAAAAAAGTATTTAAAAAATTATTTCACGTTTATTCTATAACTTAAATGTTTTCAACAACCCTGTGAGGTAGGACAGAAATCGTTATCTTTACCTTTGTGTGATGAGTCAGGCTTAGAGATAGATTGGTTTGTCAGAGACCCACAACTGATAACTTGGCAGGACAGAGACTCACCCTTAAGTCCTTTGACTCCAAATCCGTATTATCACTGTCTTCCTTGCCCATGACATGTATTCGTATTTTAATCTATAGGTACCCACCTTCCAAGGTACATGTTTTATTGAGAATGGGGACTGAATCTCAGAATGTGCTCTCCACAGTGCTCTGTGGCACTCTTTAGCTCTGCTTGGCCTAAAAGTAGACATTTGTGTTGTTTCAGTGCTCAGATAATTGTGTATTTGTGGAAATGGCAAATAGCATAATGGCAGCAAGCAGAACAAGAAATTATTCTGTATATAGAAAATCAGTTGTTTGCATTGTACTCAGGAATATGCTGCCAGATCACTTCAGAGAGGCCCTGTTACTTTTAGGTCTTGAGCCTAGAATTCTCAGAGTTCTAGCTAGAAGGTGGTGCTGTTAGACTCTTGAGGTTTTATTTCGTTATAATTTAATGTACTGTAGTTTTGTTAAATTTGGATAATTTATGTGTAGTGCCTGAATGTGCTCTGCCCAAGTTAAAGTCTTTCTTTAGAAATAAAAATAGGTAATAAAACAAATATTTCAAAGGAGGTTGATTTGTTTTTAAAAATAATGAGAATGTAGAAATATGAAGCATGAAAAGAAAAACTTTGCACAAATACATACAGATACTGACAAGATGAGCACTGAAAGCATACCTGGGTAGAGGTGACCCTGTTCCTGGGGGATAGTTTGCTGTAAGAATGAGTGAACTGACATTATTAGGGACCATTTAATGGGTTTGTGAATTGGTATTTATCTTTAGGTCACAGATAAATTTCATCTCATTTATCATGGTGAATACCAAAGTTTTAGAATATAACTGTTTCATTGAAACTACTCATCCTTGTGATAACAAGGTACATTTTCTTGGCTCTGAACTGAATATATTTTATGCTGAAATAACGTAAACAGTCGTAGGCTTACACATTAGTATATAACGTTGTTGATAAATTCCAAGTTCATGTGTTGTTTTTACACTAGGCACAAAGTAGAAACTGGGGTCTCATCTCAGAAGCATAATTAGGAAAGAGCCTTGGATTATTAATTGAAAATTAGTACTGGTTCTGCCAGTGGTTAATTATGTGATTTTGACCGAATGGCTTAATTTCTCTGGTGTCAGTTTCCTTAGCTGTCCAACCAACAGGGCATGGACTGTATGATTCATCTTTTTCCCCCACATAAATTTTATTTCTTTTAACTTTTTTTTTTATTTTTTATTTTTAGACGTAGGGTCCTGCTCTGTCACCCAGGCTGGAGTGCAGTGGCATGATAACAGCTCACTGTAACCTTGAACTCCTGGGTTCAAGTGATCCTCCCACCTTAGCCTCCTGAGTACCTGGGACTACAGGCGCGCACCACTATTCCTAGCTAATGTTTATATTTTTGGTAATGATGGGGTCTTCTATGTTGCCCAGGCTCGTTTTGAACTTCTAACCTCAAGCGATCCTTCCGCCTTGGCCTCCCAAAATGCTGGGATTATAAGTGTGAGCCGCTGTGCCTGTCCTTAGTGCTTTTTGAATCAGTAATACATTATCATGGTTCAGAATTGAATTCAGCCGTGAAAATTATGTCTTCCTTACCATCCCCCATTCTGATATGTCTTTTACACAGGCAACCAATGCAATTATTTATTTCTGTAGTGTTACAGGAATGTTTTATGCGTATAAAAGCAAATGCACAGTATATCTCTGCTCCCCCCACTTTTTTTTTTTTTTTTAAAGAAATAACATGCAGAACATACTAATTTTTCTATGGAATACATTTTGGGAATTATTTTTCCGTATTAGTTACGTTTCATTTCCAGATGAGTACCTACTTATGACTAAATACATTCGAATAGATAATAGCTGAAATTCAAAAAACGCAAGAATCTTCTCTGGTTCTCCCACCTCCCTAGGTACAGGTGGTTTTGAGTCGACAGGTGTTCCTTCCTAGAGGAAAGCAGGTGCTTAAGGCTGGTGCTGTTAACCTAGTTGGAGTATTTGAGAAAGATTCTACAAAGAAAATAATGCAGACACATTTCAGCTAGCTCCTGGGAATAACCAAATGGCTAAGGTATTTATGTATGAAATAAGAATAGTTGGAGGGTACGTAACAAGGTGGAAATAGATCAGATTTCACATAGGTAATTCTGAGATGGACGGCATGAGGCTAGGAGTAGGAATTAGATAAAGTGGTCTTGGGAGCTTCAGAAACTGCTTGTCTGTCTCCAGATACTTAGCAAATATTTGTTAGGTACACGTTATGTGCCAGACTTTGTGAAGCAGAAAGGGTTCCTGGGCCCAAACACTCGTAGTTTCAGCTGATAAAGTCCAGCTGCTTTAAAACCTGAACCCTGACACGTGGGAGGAGCAGTAGAAAACAGGAAGGAAAGAAAGTAGAAGGAAGTTTACAGAAGTAAAGAGGAGGAGAAAGAATGGTAGAGATTGTCTGAAGTGGTGGCAGTTTGAAGTATGGCGATAACTGTGGGACTCCCAGAGACGCACTTGGTAGCAGAGAGCCTGAGGGTGTTGGGGTGAGGAAGCCAGAGCAGCCTGTTACCCGGCTGGGGCCGGGGCGGGGCGGCAGAGGAGGTGCATGCTGAGAGCAGAGAGGAAGAGCAGCCACATCGTGGAAAGATTTTTATTCAAAACATAAAAATAAAAACAGATAACAAAGTTTGAGGGTTGGCTCTGTTACTGTAGAAACTGAAACTGATGTCTCATTCTAATATTAAAAATACTTCATCAGGATTTATTGATAACTGAGCTCTTAAAATGCACAGTGCTTCAGAGTTTGTCATGAGAAGCAGATTTCAGTGAACTCCATGGTGTAAATGCAGTAGGATTTATTGATCTTGGCTTCCTGTCCCAGAGAGAGACATTCGTATAAGAGAACCACCCAGGGTCTTTAGATGGGGATAAAAGACCTTCGACGTTAAGACTCAGCTGGTTATCCTGGTCTGCTGGTCTTCATCTGGGGAGAAGAACAGTTTCTAAGGTAGCTTGTCTGGTCCCAGATCATGACAAGCCGGGCCCGAGTGTGGGTATGGGATGGCGTGATTGCGGAGTGAGGGCACGAGGAGTCAGGGTGGGCCGTGGGGAGATGACGTGTTCCCAGTCGTCGGTACACTTCTGTTCCGGCACCGTCAGGAAGCATTGTCTTACTCGTTCTGCACAACTCTGAGATAGGCTTTATTATTTTGGGGGTAGTAGACAGACAGCTATTACCATATTCTATTTAGAAACTTTATTTATGTGAAGAGTTAGATCGATTTGGATGCTAGTATCCAAATTACTTTTTCTAAAGGCAAAAAGAGCCGCTCAAACATTTTCTGATCATTGTACAATCAGTTTTGTTTAATTTTGATAGTAAATTTAGAGTTCTTGGTAGCAGAAAGGGTGGATAGTTAAAGTGAATGGTGGTCATATTTTTATGTATAAGGCGACCGTCTGGGTAAACTGCCTTAGCAGTCTACATGTGAAACCCCACAGCGATTTACCCCTGTCTTCTCAGGAGGCAGAAACAGATAGCTGGAAAATGTTGTTCTGGATGCACTCTTAGATTCGATAATGTCTAAACGCAGGCAGCTTTGTGCTTGTGCTTGCGTGTGTGTGTGTGTGTGTGTGTGTGTGTGTGTGTGTGTATATGTAGAGGGGCAGCAGAGAATACCTGTTCTGACTTGGGAGACACAGGAATGTTTGCTGCCAAAGATCTCATGTGAAGTTCTCCTTTTAGCTGCTTTTAAAACATTCAGCTGCCCTCTGGAGGGCTGTCCCATCAGGAGGCCGCCATTCATGTGATCCTGTCTTTCTGAGACCACAGCCCCTGAGCAGTCTGATGTTCTCTGGGCCGCAGAGCCCGCTGGGACAGTGGAGGTGTGGCTGCAGTTTCAGCAGGGCCCATTCTCTCCGGCAGCCCAGCCTTGGCCCCCCTCAGGTGACAGCCTCACCTAAGGACACAGGAATCCAGTGCACTTCTTCGGAACGGCACACACTCTGGGGACCGAAAGTTTGAATGAACTTGAAGACGTGGTGCTGGTGGAGGAAGGGGGTTATTCTGAGGCCCAGGAGCTGCCTAGAAAGAGCCCCCAGCAGAAGGAAAGCAGAGGAGGTGTGGCCGGCACAGGCCCGGCCTGGCAGGAGGCGGGAGGGCTGGGCAGGGCCTTCCCCAGCAGGAGAAAGAGCTGCCTGTGCAGCAGTGTTCCCTGGGCAGAGTGACAGCCTAGACAGGCTTTGGATTGTGAAATTATGCTCCGTGTGGGCACTCAAATGTGGTTTTTTTACACATTTACAAACAAATTATTGTTTTAGGTTTGTCTTTAAACCAAATTAATATTATATTATCACTGTTTGGAAGGAGGGACTTTTGAAAAAGTAATTTGTTATGTTCTGAGCTTCGTTAAGGAGAAAAGATAAAAAACTTTTTCTGGACAAGCCTTAATTCATAAGTAAAACAACGTTGGTTTTTCAATTTTAAATGTAAAGTTCCACGTCTCAGGATTATATTATCAATTGCAATAAATTAAATCCCTTCTTATTTTTGAGTAGCATGTTAAGTAGTTTCAACATAGAGTCTGTGAAAATTGTTTTATTCTACATCCTGACATAGCTTTTTAATTTTGCATTTTAGAAATTAAGTTGAGGAGCTCTTTGATTACCGTATTCAGCCTTTAGGTTAAAACACTTGCTAGTGAGTTCTTAAAACACAATTTTCAACAGATATTTTTCTTGTTCCTTGTTAACCTCCAAACTATTTCTTACCATGCTACATTCTTTTCCAAAGGTAAAAATATATCAATTGATATGATCCCAACCAGCATTTTGTTTGGTCTGGGGAGTCATAAAGCATTTTGCTATTAGTTTCAGTGTAGAAATTTTGAAAGTTTGATCTTTGAACAGAATGTGAATATGGTTAAGGACATATAGAATACAAATTATGTATATCTTTTTCTTAGTGGATTCATCATTGTTGTGTATGAAGCTGCGATCTTTTGAATTACATTAGCATTTCCTGAACCTGGAATTTGCCTTTTCTCAAGGATCCCTTGCTAAGTTCCTTCAGTCCTCTCTGCTGCACCTCCTACATCCATCCCCCCTCCCGTTTCCCCAGCTCCCCTTCTTTGGGATTTCACAGTCCTTGCTAAGAGGCAGATTCCACCAAGGCCAGGAGACAGGGCAAAAATTGGAACTGCAGGCTGTTGTCTTAAAGCAGGGGTTTAAAGGTTTATAGAAAATGTTGAAAGCCTGTATGTACCACTCAGGCTTTTGAGAAGTAGGATCTTTCTTGAGCTCCTTGGGTCTTCAGCTTAACCCCTGCCCTACTCTCAAATTTCTGAGGTCTAATATTTTTGGATCAAATTTGATACAAAGAGTTGTGTGCAATATATTTCTAGTCCTTGTATAGTTAAGGTGTATTATTTATGCCCAAATGATAGACTTGGAGTATATTTACTTATTTTAAAGAATTGTAGAGATTTAGGACATCTTTGTTTTATGACATACTTGACAAGTTTTGTGATTGTTCTGTGATATGTTATTTGTCCTCTTTAGTCTCACTTGAAAGTACTTTTAAGATTAAAGCGGTTTACCTGGGTGGGTTTATGGAAACCCTTTGTGAAAACTGACGACTGTCCAAGACGTTGCCATCCCTTGTCTTCCTGTATGCCCTGACTATGTGAGAGAACAAAATTTTTTCTTTCTGACTTCGTCTTGCTTTGCAGCACTTTTCACAGATAGCTTGATAGTGAATTAGCATTTAAAGGCTTTAGTATTTGTACTAGAGTTTTGTTGACTAGGTGATTTAAGAAACAACGTGGATTATTGATCTACTCACAAAGTAGTGAGGAGGTGACATGCCTCCTTGGCTGTAGTGATTTTGAAACAATATTAGGGAGGTTTGCAGGGTTTAAGAAACAGCATCAAGGGATGCGTGCGTGTGCGTGTGCGTGCGTGCGTGTGTGTGTGTGTGTGTGTGTGTGTGTGTGTGTGTGAAGCCTCAGGAATTTGGTCTCAGGTTTCTAAAAATCCTACCAACAAGAACTTAGAATTCTGTAGTCCCCCATTTCGGTCATCTCAACACTTCCATCTCTAACTTTAAAATAAAGCGTGTCCATTTCTAAAACGCAGTCTATCATTAATTTTATCTAAAGTCTCTCATAAATCTCTGACATATTTGGTTTTTAAATAATAACCAAATAATTTAGTTTTATTTATGTAATAAGAATAATACCTGGTATTTATTGTCTATACTTATGCAATTTTATAGATGGAGTTTTAACATTGAATGCGGAGAACACTAATTATGCCTATCAAGCTCCAAACTTCCATAAATGTGAAATCTGTCTGCTATCTTTTCCAAAAGAATCCCAGTTTCAACGCCACATGAGGGACCACGAGCGCAATGACAAGGTACGTATTGCCAGGAGGGCTGTCAGGAATGTGAGCGTTGAAACTGGAGGTATTGTAAAATTCAACACACAAAATCAAAATTTGTCTTACCATTTAGGTTCCCAAATTTTAGAATATTTTATATCATACAAATAAATATTTGGGCATTTTTTTTTTTTTTTAGCTGTAGTCGTCTTGCTAGCTATCATTAGATAATGAGAGAAAATGAGAGCTCGTCCTAGTGAGTCTATATATTTGTGTTATTTATGAGTGGACAAAGAAATGCTTTAGAAATATGACTTTTTTTTAGTAGTTTAAATTTCCTGTATGATGAACACAGAACTAGTGTATTCTGAAGTATTCTTCTCCAGCAGGGAGTTTTACCCTTCAGTGGTCTTGCATTTTAAAGTGGTATTCTAGGTGTTTTAGATCCTGTCTCCGCAGGATATCTTAAACAGAGATGTGAACCCTGTTTTGGAGTGTCTCTTGTGGGATAGGTCAAGAATTTTAGTGTCTTAATGGAATGATTTGCCCGATAGATGGAAAGTGGCAGTTAAAACTATAACTAAACAAGTGATTGCCAACTTTTCTTTAGGCAGGACAATGGAAGGTATTGAGTCATTTGAGACCAGAAAAATACCAGGGATCAGGCTTTACTTTCAGCATGCGTAATGCTTTTTAACTACAGTAATATAATATGAACACCAATACCCACTGGCATTATTTTCGCAAGTTGACAATCTACAGATACTGACTTACCCCTCATTAGGGTTTGGATACTTCAGAGAGATACCCGTGATTATCTTGCTATAAGAAGAAGAATACCTTCCATTTTGGGAAATTTTAGACTGAGATAAGCAACTCCATTAAAACCTAGTAAAAATTTATATGATTACTTGTTTTACTTCAAGTGATTTTGTTTGTAACAGCGGAATTGGTCAGAAATAGAAGGGAAAATTCTAACTTAATGAGTTGAACTTTCGCACATGTATCTTCATAGAGATTATAACCCTATACATTTACATGCATCATTTCTTATTAGGAATATTTTCTACATATATGTGTTTTCATCCTTAAAATCCTTTGAGAAATTCTATAAGGAGCTTTACTGAGTCCATTTTGGATTTATTGACTTCAGGTCTGTTAGAGACTTCAGAAGTTTTTTAGTATCTGTAGAATATGGTACTTGTTACTATTTTAATAACATTGACTGAACAAGCGTCTGTGGAAAGATTGTATTTCAGTGGCTTGTTTACTTTTCTCTCCAAATAGCCACATCGATGTGACCAGTGCCCCCAAACATTTAATGTTGAATTCAACCTGACACTTCATAAATGTACCCACAACGGGGAAGATCCTACCTGCCCTGTGTGTAACAAGAAATTCTCCAGAGTGGCTAGTCTCAAAGCGCATGTTATGCTACATGAGAAGGAAGAGGTAACTGTAATCATTTTGCATATGCTTTGTTAACTGGTTGTTAAAGTGCATCGGATCGTTAGGAGGATTTTAGCTATAAACTAGTTTTAAAAGCCTTTCGTATAGATTTTTAGAGCTAATCATCATTAAATTTGCCTTGATTAATCTCCAGTTCACTGATAAAATGTTTATCACAGTCAATACCTTAGGGTAGAGACGTTTTAATATGTCCACATTAGCTGGCAGAGCCCCCCCCCCCCACATTTTTTAAAAAAAGAAATTAACTTTTGTAGAGTTCTTCAGTGGCCAAAAGTAATTTTTCTGCTTCAGAAGATAGAAGCGGAGTCTCCTTGCTTGGCTTTGGGTCCTCTGACCGGAGGGAGTCTGGGGGAAGAGCAGAAATTCACAGTGGCCTGAAGCTGGTTGGTACACCAAGGCGCAGGCTCCTACAGGCTCCGTGGGCGCCTCTGGGGACAGCCCTGAGGGTGGCAGGACCACAGTGCTGAGGTGGGGTGGGGCTGAGCCGAGGCAGACGGCTGTTGCTTCAAAAGCGTACTCTTCCTGCTTCCTGCCCCTCTTAGGAAAATGTAAAAGTAAAAAGGAGAAAATAAAAGTCATCTTTAATTCTGAGATAGTTACTGATAGCTGTTTGGTATATTTTCTTCCTGAGACAGAAAAACAGATGCATGATTGAAATTGCGTGTGCAGACGGTGGCTGACTCACGGTGGCTGACTCACGGTGGCTGACTCACGGTGGCGTGAGAGCGCCGCACGTTCAGCGGAACCGCGCTTGTCCTGTGATGCCGAGCAAGCCGCGGTCCCAGGCAGCCGGGAACTTTTGGCTTTCGGTATTTTCAGTCTGCAGTGGGTTTATCAGGATTAATCCCATCCTGAGTCAAGGAGCATCTTGACTCCTAAAATTTACATCCTGAAAATTGAATTCATACTT
>NW_012148574.1:2079893-2080896 GCF_000956105.1 Propithecus coquereli
CTTTATAGAATGCCTCATTACATTCTAGAAAGTACATTCTGCTTTATACCTTCTCTTGCAGAGTATAGGAATGCCTGTCTCACTCACCTGTAATGCTCTTCAAAAATGGTCATAGTTTTATTTTTAAAAAAGCAGAAAATGTATTAAATAATGGAGTATTAACATATTTTGGAATAAGTACTATGTGTACACAGTGAGAAGTCAAACAGCGGGAGAGAAGGGTGTAGACAGTGGAAAGTGAAGTTGCCTTTGGATCCCTGACTCGCATTTCTGCACCCCAGAAGCAGCTTCTCTGAGTAGTTTCTTTTGTATCCTTCCTGGGGCGTTCGGTGCCTGCACAGATCTGCTGCACCCCTGCTCATCAACCCTTACGGTTCCCCACCTTTTCTTCAGTAACTGTGTATCTTGAGTAGGATTCCACATCTGTTAATCTCAGAGAGAGCTCCTTCCTTTTAACAGGTGCGCGGCGGGGTCAGGTATGCTAATTAACAGGTCGCTGTTGGGTATGTAGGGGTTTCCAGCCTTTCGTTTACGCAGACAAAGCTATGGTGAGCAGATATTCTTGTGTGTGTTTGGGTTCCCAAGGTGGGCAGTTGTGTATCCCAGGGGACGTTTTGGTTGTCACCGCTGTGGGGCTGGGGGTGGGGCGCTGCTGAGCACAGGGCAGCCTCCAGCACAGGGAAGGAGCTGGCCCCAGATGCCCTTAGTGTGAGGTTGAGGAAACCCTGGGCTAACAGAAATGTCAGATTGATCTTAGAAATGGCGTCGTTAGCTCAAAGGATGTGAGAATTTAAACTGTTGAGATTGTCATACTGTTTTCCAAAGAGGTTTTGTCAGTTTATACTCCAGCCAGTAGTGTATGACAATGCCCATTTCTTCACACCATTTTCAATACTCTACGTCGTAAAATTCGTCTCTTCCAATCTGGTAATTTTAAGATGGTATTTTTTTGTTTTAATTTATATTTCTTTAATTATGAGTGAAGTTTAGCATCTTTCCATGT
>NW_012148574.1:2081914-2110123 GCF_000956105.1 Propithecus coquereli
GAACATGTTTACAATATTGAATCTTTATGAGAACATGGAATATCAAAACATCACTCTAATATTTTGTTCAGATGAATTCCGTACGCTGTTTAAATTTATTTTTAGTAATTTAGGATTTTGAGTGATACCAGTTAGGGGAGTCTTTGCGTTGACTATTGCTGTTTGCCCATAGGGAAGCGTGTTTCGTGTGCTAGTTTTGTAGTCTTCTGCCATTCTGCTATAGCCTCTTGACCTTCTCCGGTGTGCAACCTCACATGCCAATAACAATCGGGTAGTAAGTGTTTTTTGCTTTGTTTTCAAGTAGCATATCTGCAGTTTCTTTTTAAAAAAAATTCACCTTTAATTCCTTATTTGTTATTACAGTAGGTAGTGATTGCAAATCCCTCTAACTTTTTATTCTGAAAAATTTTAAACCTACAGAGGAATTGAAAAGAATGGTACAGTGAATATTTGTATATAACATTTCTCTGAGCTCACCAATCGTTAAAGTTTGCCAGATCTTAACACCTCCTCTCCACCCCTCCCTCACCCCCCGCCCGTCTCTGTTTTTTGAACAATTTTGAAGTAAGCTGCAGAAATCATGTTAGTATACCAGTAAATAATTCAGGATATATACCTTAAAACTGAAGACACTTTTCCTATTATCACAAAACAAAATCATACTTAAGTGTTTAATATTGGTATAATAATTCATTTTCAGAGGGTCCTCATCTGGAGAAGAAAAGAGTGACTTATTACAAGAGTGTGGCAGGGAAGTTAGTTTTGACTAAAAGATACTTCTCTTTTGACTCTAGAAGAAGGGGGAGGGCTCAGGTGGAGACGGGTGCAGGTACAGGAGGAAGGGATGGCTCAGGTGGAGACAGGTGCCGGCGCAGGAGGAAGGGAGGGCTCAGGTGGAGACAGGTGCAGGTGCAGGAGGAAGGGAGGGCTCAGGTGGAGACAGGTGCAGGTGTAGGAGGAAGGGAGGGCTCAGGTGGAGAAGGGGTGCAGTGGAGGTGGCCGTGGAGAGCTCGTGCTGTCTCCCAGCCTTCTCAGACCAGGTTTTCTTAGTGTCTCAGTAAGTTTTTATGGACCTTAAGGCAAAAGCCAAGAACTGTGTTTATGAACTGGTGAGATTCATAGGATATAATAGGTATTTATATCTTAATAACTTAGTAGCCCTTTGAAAGACTAACAGACATACATTGGGTATTGCACAGCTTTTTTATATCCTAGAATTTCTTATTCCGCAATCATTTTCGTATTTCATTTTAATTTTCATATTAATTAATTCATATTAAGATGGTTTTCACCCTGTCTTTGCTTTTTAACCACACACCTGTGGAAACTGACCTTCGTAAGATGACGATGTTGTCGAAACTGAGCTCGTTCCTGGTGCATTGGACGAACGTTGGCGCTGCTGTTCCCTTGCACGTGTAAACTATCCCCAGGTCCCCTTCTGAGTGTGCTGTGGTGCCGGGGGCCTCTGTTCATGGGTTGGCACTGAGGCTGCAGAGCCTCGGTTTTCTCTGTGAAATGGGGACGTTGCTCTGTCTTCACAGGAAGGTGGTGGCCTGAGGGAGCCGGAGGCAGGTGTGGGAGGCCTGTTCTGGGAAATGGGAGCCGAGCCTGAGTGGGCAGACTCCGAGTGGGACTCGCCTGAGTGCGGAGTCCTCTCCCCAGGGGGCTGCGGTTTCCCTTCCACTTCTCAGCAGGCCGGCGGGGAGACATGCTTGTCTGATGGGGGTTGAGGTTCATGAAGCCTGTGTCACGGAACGACAAGGGAGTCAGCAGCGTGGGGATGTCGGGCAGAGAGTTGACGTGGTGAACCGTGTGGTCTCGGCGGAGAAGTGAAACCTGGGCTGCAGGTTAATCCTCTAGCAGGAGGGGACAGGAGTCTGTGCGCACTGCGCATTCTGGGCTGCCGCCCCAGGTGACGTGGATGGTGGAGATGGCCCTCTGAGCCCATCGCACAGGTCACCAGAACAACAAGCTTTACCGTCTTCCATGCTAGTATTTCTTCAGATATGCCTTTTTAAAATCTATTGTGATCTCCTTAACTGAAAAGAGAACTGACAGTCACTTATCACTTCCAGAAGCTAGCTCTTAGGTTTTTGTACATTAATTTTAAAATTTTCCACAGATCTTGTCCAGATTCTCTTACGGATCTCTCCCCAGAGTGGAGCTCCCCATCCTTCAGCGTTTCCCTCATTTGCGCAGGCCTGTCGCTGCTGTGCCGTAATCCCCCGCCGTACGACCCCTCATCTGAACGTCGCGCAGCCTGGTCCCTTTGTTCTGTTTGTGAATCTCCAGCTGTCTTTGTCTCTCACCACCGTGGCTGTGAGAACCCAAACATTCCATAGCTTCTGACTCCCTTTTCCCTTTTTCCCGAAGGCCTTTGAGAAATGCCTGTTCGCTGGAACCACTGGACTTTACATTTCTGTACTACTAACCCACCCTCTTCCGGCTTCCCTCTCAGCACGCAGCAGGCACGCCCTGATCAGAAAGTGGTAACTGCAGCAAGGGCTGGAAGAGCCGTAAAGGAGGCTTTTGCTGCGCCGTGGAGGGAGGCTGTGAGGTCCTCATCTTGCCGTTGCGTGTGTGTCTGTGCTACCCGTGATGTTCCGTTGCCTGACCTCAGCAGCCTCACTCTGAGCTCAAGGTTTTACATGAGCGGAAGGAAAAAAAGGCCTTCTTGTGCTTATTCCAGAGCCAAATGTGGCAAACATGTTGGCAACATGTAAAAAATAGGAGCTCTTTTTTTTCCTTTCTCGGATGCTGTGTTAGAACACGGGTTCAGAGTCCCTTCCTCTCCTCTCCCCTCACAGTCTGGCAGGGCGGGTGGAGGGCCCTGCCCGCCGAGGCTGTCCAGGACCTTCATTTGCTCTGCTGCCTCGGACCGTTGCTTCTGTCACATGGTTCACAATGACAAGGGCAGGAGGAGGGGCACTGCTTCTCTTTAAAGGCTTGATCCGGAAGGGGAATGCCAGCCCCGCGCATATCCGGTTGGGTAGGACACAGCACGCTGGCGAGCCAGTGGTTAGGAAGGTTGGGAAATGGAATTTTAGTTGGTTGCCTTGTGCTCAGCTACGAAATGTATTATTACAACGAGAAAGGAAGGACAGATACGGGAACACAAGAATTGGTGTTTTCCCCGTCTATTAAAATAATACATTTTTGGCTGTCTGTCCATTTCGTATTTATTTATTTCTCTGTTAATTGATTTGAATACTGTATATTAGTAATAACTATAGGAATAATTCCTGACCTCTAGTTTCATTTAAAAATCACCTGTATGGTTCCAGCTAAGATGAAGTAGCCTCATTCTCCCAAGTGTCCGCCTTATAACTAAAATCAGTGGGAGATAATGCAACCAAGAGATACAGAAAGACTCTGAAAGTTGGAGAGAAGGTGGGGGACAGCAGGGGACTTGAGGGCTTGCGGATGACATGGCAGTGAGCTCCCTGCGCTTCCTTTTTTCCTCCCATACAAGTGGACAGGGTGCTGGAGAAGCCTGTAGCCTTCTGCCAACAAGCACAGATGAAAACCACTGCAAGAGAAGCTGGCTCCCCTTTAGCCAGTGCTGGGAAAAGGTTGATCTCATAGAACAGAAGATCTTTCTATGACGTTCACCCTATGCCAGACAAATACCAGCTGAAAGGTTGCTCAGGGAGCCCAAGTGGAGAGATAACTTCCACTGCTTCCTGCAGCACTTCAATCCCGAATGCTTGGGACCAAGCAGGAGCTAACCTTGCATCCCTGTCCAGGCAGAAGGAGTAACACCCAGAATCCTCTCCTGATGGTGTTGGCAGAGCCACGCTGGAAGCCCACCTCTGTTCTCCACCCAGCAGAAGCAGGTGGTGTTCTGATTCCTCTGCCAGAGTAGTGTCAGTGGGTCCAGGAGGGAGCTGAGCCTTCTCCCACCTGTCAGCAATGAGCCTAAACCAGACGATGTCAGTCTGCACTGCGCTTTCCACCCCCTGGTGTCAGCGGGGCCCTGTGAGTTGAGGCTTCACCCCAGCTGGTTCTCATGCTCCATCTGGACAGGATGACTGCCTGCCAAAAGAGAGCCCAAGATTCAGCCTCACAGCTTAACACCCCAAATGTCTAGGATGGAGACACGAACCAGGACATCATCAGACCTAGAACCAGCGCAGTCCCACCTGTAACACGGAGACAGCAGATCCCAACCCTGAGATGGCCCAGACACTGGCGTTATCTGTGAAGGATTTCTAAGGAGCCATCGTAAAAATGCTTTGTGGTTGTCTTGAAACAAATGAAAAAATAGGAGAAAGAAATGGAAGATAGAAAAGAGAACCAAAGGGAAATTGTAGAACCGAAGAGTCCAGTGAGTGAAATAAAGAACTCTGTGGCGTGGAGAGGCCCGGGGAGGACCAGTGAGCGAGGAGACACGTCAGTGGAAAGGACTTGGCTGAACAGCAGAGAGAAAGTAGACTGGCAAGGTTGCCGAGCCTCCGGGAACTTGGGACAGGGACAAAAGACCCAACACTGGAATCACAGTCACCGTAGAGGGCAGGAGAAAGAGTGTTGGGCCGAAAATACGTTTGAAGAAGTAATGGCTGAAATGACTCAGATTTGGTAAAAGTTATGACTTACAGATTTAAGAAGCTGATTCAGTCCCAAACAGGATAAACCCAAAGAAGTCCACACCAAGACACACCATAATCAAACACTGAAAACTAAACAAACTCAAAGAAGAATCTTGAAAGAGACTGGAGGGAAATGATCTGTAACCTGAAGGAAAACACGAATTCTAATGTCGGCAAATTTCTCATCTGAATCCATAGAGGCTAGAAGAAAACACAACATTTTCGGTTGCTGAAAGAAAAGAATTGTCAATTGCAAATTTTGTATGTGGTGAAATTGTCCTTCGGGATGAAGGGGAAATAAAGACATGCCCAGATGAAGGAAAACTAAGAAAATTTATTGCTGGCAGACCTGTCCTCAAGAATCCCTAGAAGAAGTCTGCAAAGAGAAAGGAGGTGAAAACAGAAGGAGACTTGGAACTTCAGAAAGGAAAGAGAAGAAGGGTGTGGTGGTTAATACTGTGTATCAACTTGGAGGGTGTTTTTGGCGAGATTAATGTTTAAATCATTGAACTTTCAGTAAGCACATTGCCTTCCCTAGCACGAGTGGACCTCAGTCAATCAGCCGAAGGCCTGAATAGAACAAAAAGACTGGCAAAACAAAGACTGGGATACGTGATGTGCGTGTAGTCGTACACAGAGCGATCTGCAGGCAAGCCGTACAGAGTGACGTACGCAGACATGCTATAAACACATCAAGATGAATTCTAGAAAGTTCTAATTGGTGATCCAGGAAGGCAAGCAAAGAGAAGCAGAAGAACAAGAAACAGCGTCAATAAACAACAAGTAATAAAATGACAAACTTCAGCCTTAAAGCATCAGTAATTGCTCTAAATGTGAATATTCTAAGTATAATACGTTAGTTAAAATACATTGGCAGAGTGTATTAAAGCAAACAAACCCCCGCTCCCTGTGTGATCTGACAACACATCGTCTCCCAGAAACTTAACTCTAGACGTGAAATGGCCCTACTCAGTTCCTGGTATATAGCAGGAGTTAACTAGTGACGGTTGTCGAAATTGTAACTTCTTAGAATATTCACCTTTTAGTGCAAGGACGCTGAGAAGAGCCTTCTGAGGAAAGCAGTGTGGTTGGTAGAAGGTGCTGGCAAGTTGGCGTCTGGGGAGAGGCTGCGGCTGCTCCAGGGAGGTTGGAGATGAATGTGGGGGCACCTGGTCTGTTGGGTTTGGAGAGTGCTGGGGCACCTGTGCAGGGTCCCCAGAAACCTTGGAAATAGGACCAAGGTTGCCTGCTAGGGGTTAAATTCTCAAATCATCACTGTCGGATTGGACAGGTAAAAAGTTACACTTAAAATGGGTGCATTTGTTGTATATAAAGTATACGTCATTAGAATTGAATTTAAAATAACCTGTGAACACATCTTATATGTTCCCATGAACTATAATTAACTTTTTATTTTTTTTTTAATTTAAAAAAAATTGTATTAAGGACCCAATAAGGAAGGAATATATAATTAACTTTTTAGTTTAAGGTGTTCCATTTTTGAGTTTTTACTTTTAGAACACTGTAAGCTCATTTTTACTTACTGCTCTATTGAGATTAATAGTCTAAAGTTCACAGTGGTCACTACTCTATCAATGTAAATCTCAAAACCAGAGAAGTAAACCAGAAAAATTATTGTTGTTTTTAAATGACTTAGGACTATTTTCTTAAAATTCACATACTTATCGAAGTTCACATTATTCGTTGAGTTAGATCACTTCCCTTAAGGGGGTTGCAGGACGTTTGGAGGAGCAGCAGACGCACACACACACTCCTGCACGCTGGCTCATGGGAGGCCGCTGTTCACATTTACTGATCATCTCGGCAGCATGTACAAATGAAGAGCGCCGGGGACCAGGTCCTGTAAGTGACCAGGGAAGAGCAGCATTTTCGGGATGGGTTTTAGGTTTATCTTGTGCATTGAGCACCATTTGAGGTCAACAGAGGCTACTTTGGGAAGAGAGCCTGGTCCTGAGGAAGCTGGGGCAGGAGGTAGGACGGTGTGTGGGGTGGAGCGTGGCCAGATAGGCAGGGTCTTGGTGGACGGACGCTGCCCTCCCAGTGCCCGGGTGGGAGCTGGAAGGGGAGCGCAGTGTCTCATCACGTTGCACGCTCTGGCTTTTTAGAGCCATTCGGATTCCCGTATCCTCAGCAAGGGGGAGGGTGACTAAAGTGCTGTGCATTTCCCTTGATGATTTTGCTGGCCACTAAGCATGCTCAGAGTTACCGCAGGGCAGTCTCTGCTCCTAGGGAGAGAACCGATACTAACTCTGCGCGTGGAGAAGGCAGTAAATGGAAGGTCTGTTATCCTAGTGCCCATGATCATGCAGAGATGTTGTCGGTACGTGGAGGGGCAGGGAGGTGCACCCTCTCCTTTTGGCTTGCTGGGCGGAAAGTGGAGGGACGGCAGTGTTCCTTCTGTAAGGTGGCACGTCTTGGCAGTGGCCCAGGGAGTGCTTGATGCTGCAGTCACCACCTGGCCAAATTGTGCATGAACCGCGGTTTTCACTCGGACGGTTCCGACAGATGTCTGAGTAATATCCATGTCGATATCCCCTGAAATACATTAATCTGATCACTTGGTAAAAAGTCAGTGAAGAGAGAATGGGGGGGAGCCGGGGCAGTAACAGAGGAAGGATGGGAATGGGACATGGGAGAGGGGTGGGACCGTCGTGGATGAAAGGCGCAGACTTTCTCTTGCCGTACGGCGTTCGGGAGTGCTGAAGTCATAAAGTGTTTGTTTTTTTTTTTGAGACAGAGTCTCACTGTGTTGCCCGGGCTAGAGTGCCGTGGCGTCAGCCTAGCTCACAGCAACCTCAAACTCCTGGGCTCAAGTGATCCTCCTGCCTCAGCCTCCCAAGTAGCTGGGGCTACAGGCATGCGCCACCATGCCCGGCTAATTTTTTTTTTCTATATATTTTTAGTTGTCCAATTAATTTCTTTCTAATTTTAGTAGAGACGGGGTCTCGCTCTTGCTGAGGCTGGTCTGAAACTCCTGAGCTCAAACAATCCGCCCGCCTCGGCCTCCCAGAGAGTTAGGATTACAGGCGTGAGCCACCGTGCCCGGCCCATAAAGTGTTTTTAAAGAGGTGCAGCAAATCATGACAGATTTTTTTTTTCTGTTGACGGTTTCCTATAACAAATTTTCTTTATCATCAGCAAATTACTACCAATCTAGTAGTTCATTTTTCTTAAATTATTATGTAATAATACTAACTTAAAGTTAAATTTAAGTTGGAATTATTATTGGATTGCTCAAAATGTCTCTTTTATCTTTGTCTTTTTCTGCAGTGTAGCTTTAGGTAGTGTCAGTTAACAACCTCATTTTAAAGAGATTTACGAGACTAGTATGTACAGTAATTAGAAGAAAGTCTGATAGAAATAGCTACATATTTTGTTATCTGGAAATAATAGTTTATGCTCATTGACAGATGATACTCGTGTCTTTTCATGTTTGTACAGTTCATTTAAGTAAATGCTGCAATTGTGTTATGGAACTCCAAAAGAGTGAAGTGATTGAAATTTATGCTAAGTCAGCAGTTGGTACTGATTGAAGTAATTATTGAGGACTCACTCTGGGCCACGAACTGTCAGCGTCTTACATGCGTCATTTTTTTGAACCTTATAACCACCCTGTGCGGGCAGGTGGTGTTGTTCTTCCCATTCTATAGCCTCAGACGGGGCAGCACGCCCACATCCACGTAGCTAGTCATTGGCAGCCTTAAGCTCTGGGACATCTAGACCAGCATCATCTAATTGAAATATATCATGAGTAATTTTAAATTTTCTAGTAGCCACATTTTAAAAAGTAAGAAAATCCCCAAACAGGTGAAATAAACTTTATCAATATATTTGTTTCTTAAAATATACACAAAATATTATTAATTCAAATATTAAAGTTTTTTTTCTTTTTTAATTTTTTCTCACCTTTCCAATCTTACTGGCCTAAGCAAATATTAAATATTATTGAGCTATTTTACATTCTTTGTTTTTTGTACCAAGTCTGATATACTTGTGTGTATTTTTCATTTACTCCATACCTGGGTTCAGATTGCCCCCGGTTCACATCCTCAGTGAGCCTTGTAGGTCACGCTGTGCTCTGCCTGTGCCCATATTGAAAGAAGGATGAGGTATACCCATTTGAAAACTTATCTGCTGTTGGGCAAGTTGGCTCACGCCTGTGATCCCAGTACTCAGGAGGCTGAGGCGGGCAGATCACTTGAGCCCAGGAGTTCAAGACCAGCCCTGGCAACATAGCAAGACCTCATCTGTAAGACAGAGATAGATAAATACATACTCATCCACTGTCATTTTGTTTTAAAATAGTCTCTCAAACTCTAGTCTTAACTTGAATTCTCTCCTGACCCCTCTGGCTTGTTGAAGCCATTCTGTTTCTCTAATATGTTCATGGGACAGGTGGACCCAGTGCCCAACCTGAAACAGAATTCACTTTGCTCAAAAATTATATCATCCTCTCATCCTTCTCCAAGTGTTTCTTTTGCTTCCAATAAAGAAATGGTTTTTATATATTCAAATATAATTTTTGAGAGGTTAAAATGATGCTCGTTTCAGAGGAAAGTGTACTTGGTATATCGACCATTTATAATACTAGTTCTTTTAGGAAGTGATGGTTTGGGATGTTGCCCTGCTCATTGACGGCCTTTTGTTTCCAGAACCTCATCTGCTCTGAGTGTGGGGATGAGTTCACTCTGCAGAGCCAGCTGGCCATCCACATGGAGGAGCACCGCCAGGAGCTGGCGGGAACCCGGCCGCACACTTGTAAGGCCTGCAAGAAAGAGTTTGAAACCTCGTCAGAGCTGAAGGAGCACATGAAGACGCATTATAAAATTAGGTAGGATTCATTACTTGGGCTTGGTAAAAAAAAAAAATCTAGGTAATATGTTAAAAGTTGGCATACTTCACCACCATCAACTAAAAATATTTGCTGCAAGAACACAGCAAGTGGAACCACACAGATAATTTGGTATGGTGTCAGAATGTCTTTTATTGCTTGCCTGGTTCATGCCTATAGTAGGGAAGGTAAGTGCCAATATTATGAATAAGCGTCAGGCTGTGTGGGTAGGAATGTTTAGCTAGTATTATAAAAGCTGTAGAACAAGGCACTAGCAATACGTTTGTATGGCAGGTAACAAAATATGTCAGGCAGATTCACAGGGGTTTAATTAGCACCCTTTTTAATGAATTCGTTTCTTTGTAGTACCTCGCTGTTGAGACTAATGTGCGCCCAGCACTGTTCTTAGTGTACATGTAAACAGAGCCCTATTTAATCATTGCAGACAGCCCAGTCAGGCCAGTGTACTTTTATGTTCCCATTTTGTGGATGAGAAAACTTGAGAGACCAGGTAATTTTATGAGGTTTTATTGCTTGTAAGTCGAGAGTTTGAGATTTAAACTCTAATAGTCTGGTTTTAGGCCTCATAATCATAACAACTGTAACTATATTTGAATGTGTATATATATATATATATATTTATTCCTAGTTAAACTTAATATTTTTTCAAAATTTCATATTTTACTTATTCCTGATTATATATTTTTATTGATATTTCCATTTCTTAATAAAATGAAATAAAGAGTTCTTCCTGGCCCTGTCCTCAAGTTAGCTAATGGTGATGAGCACTTGGCACACTCATTAGCTAATTTCTCCAACAAACTGTAAAAGGCATATCAATCATCATTTTAACTATTTTTTAGTTTATCATTTTTTTAAAACTGCGTTACACTTCATTCTATAAAACAGAATAAGTGTTCCCTATTTTAACTGTTGTATTATCAGTTTAGCTCGCCACCCTTCTAAGCCCCGATATTTAGGAAATATCTGTATTTTTTAACAACAAGAAATCCTATACCAGTTAATAAAGTTTATAAAGTGCTTGAAGATTCTAGTATTTATCCTCTTAGACATTGAGTTTTAGAAATGTGGACTGAACAACATTTCCATATGATCAACCATCGCTTGTCTTTTCCTTTTTTTTTTTAAATTCAATTTATTTATTTTTAGAGACAGGGTCTTGTTCTGTCACCCAGGCTGGGGTGCCATGGTGCAGTCATAGCTCACCGTAACCTTGGTCTCCTGGGCTCAAGTGAACCTCCTGTCTCAGCCTCCCAAGTAGCTGGGACTACAGGCATGTGCCACCTCACCTAGTCTATTTCAGTGATTTTTAAACCCTCAAAATATAACGCCTGTTCTCTATAAACATCAGATTTTTATTCTGGTGAAGTTTTAACACAGGCATTTTTGATGTTTCTTCAGGGGTTTTAGAAAGATGGTTGAAGACGTTTAGTTGGTTGTTACGCTCACAGGCAGCCCACCTTCTAAGTCTTCCCGCTTGAGGGATGGACCAGACAGAGGAGGCCTGATACTCATGGAACTGTCACTCAGCAGGGAAGACAGACAGTGACCAAGCGGATGGGTTAGTCAGTGTGACAGTTTCAGAGAGTGACAGGTGCTGAGCAAGACAGAAATTGGGTTGATGTGGGTGATGTAAGGGTGAGAGGGGCTGGTGAAGTGGCTGTTGTGTATAGGCCTTCCGGGGGATGCGTGTGATAGGACTTGGGTGAGGAACAGAAATAGAAAAAATGAATTTTATGATTTCAAATACACAAAACTAATACATGCATATGTGTGTGTGGGTGTGTATGTGTCCTATACATACATATGATTGATTTATCATTAAAACATGTTCCTTGGTCAGTTAGCTACGCTTTTTCTGGTAAGAGTTTCATTGTGAAATTGTAACATAAAGGAGACAACTTAACGTGTTTTCCCCTCTGTATCATACTAGGGTGTCAGGTACGAGGTCTTACAATCGGAACATTGACAGAAGCGGATTCACGTATTCATGTCCACACTGTGGAAAGACGTTTCAAAAGCCAAGTCAGTTAACGCGACATATCAGGATACACACAGGTATGAAAAACATTTACTTCCCAACGATTTGTTATGTGGCTTGAAAGGAAACGCTCCTCAGTGCCAGGTGGACCTGAGGTCTGGTCCTGGCGCTTCCGTAGTTGCTGGATGATCGTGGTGAAATTACTTAATCTTTCCGTGGTATCATTTCCTCACTTGAAAAATGTGGCTGTTACATCTGCACAGAGTTATCCTAAATTATAAATGGAAAAACATGTAGTGCTCCTAGAAAAGTGCTCCTGGAGTAGGCCGTCAGTAAGCAGGAGTTGATACTGTTATTGCTATTGGGATGGGATTCATTGGTTCACTTAGTAAGTGTTTGAGTGTCACTGCGTGTCAGGTGTTACCGGGCTAATCGGGTCTAGAGTAACAAAGCAGGTACTGGATCTCCGTATTCTTGGTCCTTACCCGAGGTCCTTGTGTGCGGGGAGCAGGGCTGCTCTGGATGTGCCTGAAGGTGGAACGGGCAGGGTTTGCTGATACATTGAGTGTGGGACATGAGGGGAACCAGAGATAAGGATGACTCCCCGGTTTTGGCCTGAACTCCTGGACGGACGGCATGGCCCGGGGAGACTGCAGGTGGAGCCTGTTTGGGAGATGAAGGTCAAGAGTGCAGTTTTGGGTGTGCTGACATTGGGATTTTGAGCAGAGAATCGCAGATAGGAGTCAGGAAGTCTGGGGAGAAGTTCTGGCTGAAGGAATAGGTTTAGGGTTTTGAGTTTGGGTAACTTGAATATTTCTCTTTTTAATCCATAAGATGCTCACACAATATGGAATTATATTTTGATCATTTTTCTCCCTCTCTAGGTGAAAGGCCATTTAAATGTAGTGAATGTGGGAAAGCTTTTAACCAGAAGGGGGCATTGCAGACGCATATGATCAAGCATACAGGTGAGAAACCCCATGCCTGTGCCTTCTGTCCTGCCGCCTTCTCTCAGAAAGGGAATCTGCAGTCACACGTCCAGAGAGTTCATTCGGAGGTAAGCACGGTGTTGGGTGTGCGCAGTATTTCACAGTGCGTGTCAGGTATCTTGAGTTAACAGGCCAACCTGAGAAATTCTTTTCCATTTTTTAAATATGCAGACTGAGTTTGTGCTCAGCATATCCTGTTTTAGAAGATATATATGGGAACCTTTTTTGATTTATTATATATGGAAGAAATATAAAATACTGTCTTTTTATCTTCTTGCTGACAGAATAGCTTTGATGAATAAGTGTTTGAAAATAATCATAATACCTTTGTTAGCTACAATGCATTATTCTGAGTAAGTACTTTTCTTGCTGCTAATATTGCTGGGTTTATGTTTGGCCCCGTTTGGCACATTCACATTCTGTGTCCGGGTCCTGGTCTATTGTCCCACCATGCCGCACGGTAACTATTTCAACTAAAATGATGTGCACAATTTTCTCTCGTAATTTTCTGCTGCCTACAGATCATACTGATTTATAGATCCTCTGGAAGTATTTCTGTTATGCGGGTTAATCTTGGCTCTTACTAATTGTCATGATTTGTTGTCTTATTGTCTAGTTATAGAATATAAAGAAATATTTAAACAACACAAATACTTTTATCATGGATCAGTTTATTCTATGAAACTATTTTGCAGAATGAAAACTATTACATTTTTAAAAGTAAATATGTCTCTTTTAATTTTTTCCTTGGTGTAATACCTAAAGTAACATTAACTGAACTGAGAGTTAATAGTATACCTTTGTCCAAACTTAATAAAACAAGAAATAGAAGTTGTCTATGATCTTAGATAAGCAGAATAATATCTAAAATGAAAAAAAGGAATCTAAAATGAAAAAAACTCTACACACTTCATGTAGCGTATAAGCAGGTTCAGAATTCCATTCGCAGTGAGTTAATCTTTTTATTATCTATGACGCAGAGACGTTAGGAAGGGCATGTAAATGTCAGTGAGGTGTTGATAATGTGCAGTGAGGTTACCTTTAGATGAAGGAGGGTAAAATTGGGCTGCACAACTCGTTTTTGCAGAGTTGCCTCTGAGCAAAGATGATTGACCAGGAATAACTGTGCGTTTGTGTAGCACACAGATGTACCTCACTGGAACCCTGGAGCAGCCCTGTGAGAGACTCAGTGCTCCTAAGTTAGAAAACCCTGTTAGGTGCCAGCAATTTCCCTGTCCCTGTCGAGAGGCACCGTGGGCCTTGTGGTGGGATGGCGTATTTCAGGAAGGACCCTAAAGATTGGTTTGTACATATTTATCCAATCCTTTGAGGATCTAAGCCTCAAGTTTGGTTCTTAACAAGGTGCTAGAAATAGAATGGAAGTCTTATTCAAGTTTAGCAGGGGCAATGAGTTTTCACGCCAGCCTTCATAAATATAACAGGAACTAACTTCGGATTTGAGTGATAGCGAAAGAATATTTTTGATGTTTCCTCTTGTTGAGGCTGTTCTTACTCATTTCACTGCTTTCTGTCATCTGTTTCTGGCTTTATCATAGTTTTTAAAATTAATCATTGATATGGCATATCAGAATTGGTGATGAAGAGTTTACACATTGTGTGTGTTGGCCCCCAAAGCTTGTTCAGTGTGATACGTATTTACAGCTGTCTGGCCTTCATTACCGGACACTCTATGGAGCCATTTAAAAAATTGAGAACATCATATGTTTGACATTTTATTTTTCTCAAATTACAGTAACTGAAGAATATGTTTTCTCACTCTGAAACCATTTCTAATTTACAGAAAAGTCTTAAATTTTAATTAATGTCATACTGGCAATATTGATTAAAGAGTTGGTTTGTTGATTCTGGAGCTACCTATTTAAAAAAAAAGCAAAGTTGAAGGGTTAGATTGCTGCTGTCACTTTGAATGGAATTGTAAATTATGATTTGCCATAATTTAAATATTTTGATATAACAATGAATTATATAAAATCATTTTTTTCTTTTTTATTCTTTAAGGTCAAGAATGGTCCTACTTACAATTGTACAGAATGTAGTTGTGTATTTAAAAGTTTAGGCAGCTTAAACACGCACATCAGCAAGATGCACATGGGTGGGCCGCAGAATTCAACAAGTTCCACAGAGACTGCTCATGTGTTAACGGTAAGTTTAGTAATTTGGTTACAGAAGGATTTTTTTCACTAAAATCTGTGATTTTAAATATGGCCTTTAGGATTGAATATTTAGTAGCACAAAGGTGCTATGAAAGTTTTTTATATGGAGATAAGGTGCTCCTTTTTTAATTTAGTGCAAGTCAATCTTTTTAAACTTTAAAATAATATAGATGATACTGATTTATGGACTTTCATCTCAACCTGTAAAAATAAGACAAAATGTAATTATTAATTTATGAAATTATAATTCCTGTAGTTAGTGTTTTTTTAAAATTTATTATTTTTTTTCTTTTTTCCTCTCTTGTCCGATGGTTAATGTGCCGACGTCGTAACAAGGCTTGAGGGAGGCACATTTCACACATGAGCGTGAAAATCCAGTCGTCACGCTTATGAACTACAAAGGATCTCAGTCAGTGTTATTGATGACTATTGGATATTCTTTATCTGACATGATAATTTAAGAATTAATTATTCTCTGTAGATAATATTTCTCCTTTTCTAATGTGACGGTGATAATTTTTCCAAGTCTTTGGACTTTTGAAACTAAATTGTATTTTCCAGTACATGTATTTAAAAATTGACTCTAAACACACACACATGCACACACACATACACGCGTGCGCACACATTTATAGGCACATGCCAGAGACACCCCCCCCACAGATGTACACACACAGACCCATAGGCGCACACACAGAAGCATACAAGCACCCCACAGACATGTGCATGCACACACCGACAAACACATAGGCACACAGAGACATGCACACACCCCACAGATGTGCATACTTTTGTTCTTTTTTTGTAGGATTCTTAGCTTAGCTTCAATCAGTTACTTCTTTTACACTGCCTTCCCAAATGATTAAAAAAATCACAAAACCTGGATATAGAATATGGTATCTTAAAAGTAGTGGACATTAAACACAAAAGTCTCAGAAGTTTTAATGTATGCTTATGAATGCACTTAGTTGTAGTTTAAGTCAACAACGGCCTCCTCCCAACAGGGAAAATAGGTCTAGTTGATACTTGGTTTCTAAACATCAGGTTCACTTTCAGTGTTTATTTTTTCTTTTCTCACAGTATTTGCAGCTTGGGGTGATTCCCTGAGTTTATTGTCGATCAGGGGCAGTGTTGTAAAACAAATTATAAAACTGGAGAATAGTTAGAGTCTAAAAACAATTCAGTCTTGAAAATTGGGCTGAATATTTTTTAAAATAAAGTTTTCAATGTATAAATCAAATTATTAGAGTTTTCATCATTTCCTTTGGCAATATGCAAATCAAAATGTACATGTAGTGAATAACCTGGAATAATAATACAGATCATTTAAAAAATTCATATTCTCAATAGAAGCCAAATAAATGAAGTGTAGGGATTTAGAAACCTTGAATCTACCCTACCTTGTTCCCTAATTTGGGCCTGTAAGAGCGCTGTAGGTTAAGACGCATGTGTTCTTTTTTAGGACTGTCTAGGAATCCCTGCTCAGCCTCCTGGGTTGATCTACACGTCTCTTATTTTGCCTTTCACATTTTCTAACTCTTGGCCTTTTTGCTCTACTTTTGCGAGGTTTCTTTGGCTTTATCTTAAGATGCTTTTTTGATTTTTTTGTAGTAAGGTTTTTAATTTCTGAGAGCTCTCCTTTGTGATCTGATTGTTGCTTTTTCGAGATTTTTTTTTCTGGTTTGATGTACTTTCTCTGAAACCTAATGAGCGTTTTCTTTTTAAAAGTGATTTTCTGCTCCTTGTGTTATCTGCCTCCCTCTGGCACGTATTTTGTAATCTTGCATCTGCGGTTGCCTGTTGTGTTTCGGAAACGGGCAGCAGTGAGCCCGTGCGCGTGAGCTGTTTGTGGATGGTGCCGTGATCCGCGGGTCACGTGACGTGTGAGTGTTGGAACCAGCCTTGCAGGGAGCCCTGGGGGCACAACACGGAAGTCCGGGGAACTAAGTGCCACAGAAGGTGCCCTGGCTCTCTGCAGATATTAATAGTTCATTCTTTGTAATCTTTGTTAGAGTAATCCCTCATTTTTTTGCCTAAACGTAAGTGCCTATCTGCCACTTGTTCTGTGGAGGACGGTAAGGGGGTTCATTTTCACTATAAGTATTTTTCTTCTGTCTTTATTTTTTTTCTAAATCAATGGACTTCATTTTTAGGGCAATTTTGGGTTGCAGAAAATTTGAGCACGAAGTACAGAGAACTCCCGTGTGCTCTCCATCTCGCATCCCCACAGGTTCCCGTTATTGGCACCTTGCGTTGGTGCGGCACATTTGTTAGGACTGGTGAATGAATATTGGCATCTTATCGTTCGTTCGCTGAAGTCCGCAGTTTACATGGAGTTCAGCCCCGGCGTTACGCCTGTCTCCACCGTAGCAGCGTCGCGCTGTGTCCTCACTGCCTTCCGCTCTCGTGCATACAGCATTCTCATTCCCCGGCTGCCGCAGGAGTCGGGTGGGCTTCCTCTGCCATTGCGGCCCCTTCTTAGATCTTCTGGGCCGTAGCATTACATAGCGTTTATTCTTCCATCTCCCTGTTTTTCAGAAATGTTAAATTTTTTTTTGACTACATCGGTTTCTTTCTTTAAAAAAAATTTTTGTAACTGTACTTTTTAAATTCTTTCACTTTGTTTTGTTGGGCTAACAGGAAGGTGAGGGTTTGTGTGCTCAGTCTGCCATCTCTGATCAGTAGTCTACTGCCCACCTAAAACACTTCTAAAAAATTGTAGCAGACCAATTCATCGAGTATGTTCTTTTAACAGCCAATATTGTGCCTAACACAAAAATCAGTGAGGCATCGTATTTAAAATTTATGTTGAGATTTTAATGCTCTTAAGGAGGAGGGTATTGCCTCTTTCTTTATTTTCTTAATTGAAGAGCAAAGTTGTATTTTTAATGAAAATATTGCTGTGTTGCAGGCCACACTCTTTCAGACTTTACCTCTTCAGCAGACAGAAGCCCAAGTCACGTCAGCCTCAAGTCAGCAGAATTCTCAGGCAGTGACCGACGTCATCCAGCAGCTTCTGGAACTCTCGGAGCCAGGGCCTGTGGAGTCAAACCAGTGCCCTGCCGCCACGCAGCAACTCAGCATCACAGTGGGCATCAACCAGGACATTCTGCAGGTGAAGCACGCTTACCTGGCAGCCGAGGTTTACACGCTTACGCTCTGTCAGAAAGCAGGGGTGGCTGTTGAAAAGTAACTGCGCAGGGCTTGTCCAAGTAAAGGTATCCTAATTAAAAATGTGTCTGAATTAAACAAATTATAGTGAAACAAATACGCTTACTTAATTGCTTATGGACAGTGCAGAATTCTAAATGATTTCTTTATCTACAAATTAAAATATTTGAAAACCCTTAGTTTTTCTCCATAAGTGAATTTACTCAAAAAAGAATACACTTTTCAGAGCTTGGATCTGTTGACAGAGGTGGAAAAGATAATTTATACTTTCTTGAGGTTCTGCTGTATGCTTTTGAGACACTTGTAGGTGTTTACGATTCTGCAAGCATCAGGACTGGCCTCCTTCTTCCGGGTGGACTGGTCCATGCACGTGTGGGACCAGAGGGGGAGTGGGCGCAGGGCACGGAGCTCTCTGATTCTTCTAGTCCAGCGTTACAGTCATAAAACTCCCTTACTTCCAAGCACAGGTGGCCTTCCCCCGCCCCTCTCCTCTGGTATTTACTAAACTGACCTCCCTGCTTACCTTCGTGGTGAAAAATTGGCCAGGGGGTAAGGAATCTGGGATGTCATTCCATAGCCCGTATCTTAAAGGTAAACCCAAAGTAACTTATGCCCCCAAATAGGGATTCTTAGATCTGTTTAGAAACAACCAAAGTTGTCTGCGGTAATATTTCTAAAAGTCAAATTAATTAATTTTAATTTCCTTTAATTTGGATATGTAAATGCTTATCATATTTTGGGTGGGGGTGAGATGTCAGATATCAAAAGGGATGTTACAGCCTCAAAGAGTTGGAAGCCTCACTTAGTAAATGATCACTTGGAATTGTAGATTTTTTATTTCTTGGAGTGCAAGTAGAATTCTGTAGGTGTAGCTTTATGACATCTTTGTGATTGATTTTGGTAGGCAGATTTGGGCCACCGTCTCTTCTAACCTTTTAGTTTTGTTCTGTCTTAGCAAGCCTTAGAAAACAGTGGGCTGTCTTCAATTCCAGCTGCCGCACACCCTAACGACCCCAGCCATGCCACGGCTTCTGGAACGCAGATTCGGAATCCAGATGTTTCCAATGTTTCAAATGAGCAGACTGACCCTGCAGATGCAGAGCAAGAGAAAGAACAGGAGAGCCCAGAGAAGTTGGAAAAGAAAGAAAAAAAAATTATAAAGAAGAAATCACCATTTCTACCTGGTAATTTTAATAAGCTTTCACATTTAGACATTTTGGGTAGCATATTGCTTGTTTTTAAGAAACATGCCCTCCTTTTTTCTTCCGAAGGTGATGTTTGTTGAATGTTTTGAATCTCACTGCAGTTGATTGGTATTTAGAAAGGATGACAGCATAAACTTTCTTAAACTTCTTTCTTTTCTTAACTTGTCTTCAGTTAGTTCCTCCTGACTAGTCTTAGATCAGGGCCTGAAATTTGCCTTGTCCTTGACTGTTCTCTTTCGGCCGTGTTTGGGCGCCTCCTCCCATTCTTCTCGCCCCAGGTGCTTCCTGCATCTGGCCACATGGGTCTGTTTTTCCTGACCATCTCTCCCTCATGTCCCACCCAAATGTCAGCATGAGCAGGTGCTGCTGCCGCCCAGCTCCCTCATGCTCCTGGCCCTTTGCTGTGACGTGCCCATGGCCACCTCGTGGCTGTCCGTCCTCCATGACCTGTCCAACCTGCATTTCCAGCCCTCCCTCTCACTGCTCTTCTGAGTACAGACTTACGGCTTAGTCAAGTTGGATTCCTGCTGTTTGTGGACATTCCATGTTTTCAGAAGATCATGCTTTTCTGCATGCTTTCTGCATCAAGAATGTCTTCTTCCTCACCTTCCCTCTGTTCTCTGCCAAATCTCAGCTGTCGTTCAAGGCCAGCTTAACTGCTGCCTCTGAGGGGTGCTTTTCCTCTTCCAACCTCCTACAGCACTTAGAGTTTTTAGGATTCTTACATTTGCTCATGTTAATTGTTATGCAGATGCAATCTAATGATGCTTCTAGCTAATCAGCTGTCTCTGGGCCGGATTACATCCTGTTCATTTCTGAACATCCCACAGAGCTCAATATGGCCCTTTGCACAGGAGCAGACATTTACTAAATCTTTCTTGGAAAAGATAGATTCCTGTCTTTGGGGCAAAACTGTTCCGATAAAAACCTCTTCCAGGTGTCTTGGGCAATAAGTGCTTTCTTGCTGTGAAGCATGGAATAACATTGCCATCTCTGTTAACACTTCTTTCCTAGACGGAATTTTGTCACTTACGGTGTGACTGTGAAGTCCTTCTTTCTCCTCCCACAGGACACCGTAGTCCTACCCTTCCCCATCATCTGGCCCTTTTCTCCCCAGGTGAAAGATAGGATGCTGGAATCTAAGCATTCATCCCCCAGGGTTTCCGATAGCCTTACCGGTTGCAGGTTTTATGTGTTCCTGTTAAACTGATGCAAATCCACCGCCTGTGGGAACGCTCTCCTATGAGTTCCGTGGGCTACTGTCTCTAGTTATTGTGCTAAATTAAAGATACTCTTCCATGGCTTCAAGCTGCTGGGTGAGGAGTGGTGTCAGACTTCCCTTCCTGAAAAGCCCAAATAGCAAGAGCCCCTTAGACTGGTTCACCCCATGTCCCTTCCAGACCTTCAGGGGCTGGAAACAGCTTTCTCGGCTTTCTGCTCTGCACTGAGCACTAGCTAGGGAGTCCAGGATGGAACAGAAGGAACTTCCTGTGCAGTGCTCTGACTTGGAGTGCTCTGCGTGCAGTTTGTAAAGATGATTATGTGAACGAATTTCTGAAACACTTGAGTAAATTACATACACATACAGAGTGCTGAGCAAGTGCATGCAACTGTAGTAATTTTAGATTAAGTGAGATCCTTGCTTGGATTTTTACATATACTTTGAATAATTCAAGAGATCGTTTTTATTACTGCTTTTCTTTCTCTTTTAGGGGAGCCTGTGTGGTAGAATTAAAGATTTCTGTATTCATGGTTCATACAAATTACTTGTTATTCTATATTATTTCACACTTTTTATATGAATGTACTTAATAAACACTTAAAATTTCTTACTCATTTGGACATAGTTGCATTTAGTTTGAAAATTTCATGATTTAGCTTATTTGTGTAAAATTTTCTGATAGTAAGGTATTTAGAGTTCATGAGATTTTCTTTAGGTTCTGTTCTGAATGATGTTGTTTATAATTCAGTGTGAGTTTTATCTTTCCTTCAGACCTTCCTTAATTTTTTAAAATGGTAACTGGTTTTGAGCTGGTTACTCATTATCTACTGAATGTAACATAACACTATAAATATACAAGTGTTAAAAAGGATAACTATTAGAAGTGTACGAGGCGGGTGAAGAGTCAGTGCACAGGCAATGCATAGCGATATAACGCAGTTTACAGATTAGAGTCGTAACGTCAGGGGGCTGCTCAGTGAAGACGTGCTCTGAGTTTGGAGATAAGTCACTGGGCCAGATTACGAAAGTAAAAGCATTGCTGAGTTGATGGAGGGGAACCAAGTGTTAATAGAACTGTGTGAAGCAAATGGAGTTAGATTGAGATTAGATAGGACAACATTCTACTCTAAAGATCATTGTAACAATTTCATTTTAAGTTGTTTTCCCTATAAAAAAACCCCCAAATTTTGTAGTATTAAGTTTTATTAATATATTGCTACCATTTTATGCAAATCCTATGCTTAGATGAGGGTGTGTTTGGCTGCCGTCATATACACACACAAATTGTTGCTGCACAGGTCACAAGAGTCACATTTTAACCATCATCTGTTACCTGGGTTTAAGTTTTAGAGAGAACTTGAAAAGTCATTTACTGTCTTTCCACATAGATCCCTGTTTCTTTTTCTGTTGGGTTATCTTTTTCTTATTGATTTGTTGGAGTTCTTTATACATTCTAGATATTCTTTATTGTTTATATGTGTTTCAAATATTTTCTCCAGTTTGAACTTCTCCTTATACTCTCTTTAAGGCATATTTTGATGAATAGATGAATAGAGATTTTTACTTTTAATGAAGTTAAGTTGATCAGTCTTTTTGTTTATAGTTTGTGCATTTTCTGTTTTACGAAATCTCTCCTTACCCATCTTGAATTCCCCCATATGTTCTTCCAAAAGTATTAAAGATTTGCCTTTCACATTTAATTCATGAGCTCACCTAGACTCAATTTTTGTGTATAAGAGGTAGGATTGAAATCTGATTTTTTTCTGTGTGGTGCCTAGTTGTCCGGCACCATTTACTGAAATATGTCTCTTTTCTCCTGTGATATGTAATGCTAATTTTGTTGCAGATCTAGTTTGCATGCAGGTGTGTGTCTAGCTCTGGACTCTCAGTCTGTTCCAGTTCTGTTCCTGTGTGTTACTATCCACACCACACCATCTCCATTATTTTGAAATGGAGGTAACTCTTGAAATACATACGATAGATCTTATTTTTCAGTCTCTTCAGGATTATCTTGGTCTTTAGTTAGGAAAATTGACGTCTTTGAAATACAGTCATCCCTAGGTATCTGTGGAGGATTAGTCCCTGGACTTCCCACGATACCAAAATCCATGGATGCTCAAGTCCTGGATGTAAAATAGTGTAGTATTTGCATATAACTTACACACATCCTCTCGTATACTTTAAATATGCTGCCCCCAACCCCCGGGCCACCGACTGGTCCCGGTCAGTGGCCTGTTAGTAACCTGGCTGCGCACCAGGAGGAGAGCGGCAGGCAGGTGAGCAAAACTTTGTGGCATTTACAGCTGCTCCCCATCGCTCGCATCACTGCATAAGCTCCACCTCCTGTCAGATCAGCGGTGGCGTTAGATTCTCACAAGAGCGCGAACCCTACTGTACACTGCACATGGAGGGATCTAGGTTGTGCGCTCCTTTATGAGAATCTAATGCCTCACGATCTGAGGTGGAGCTGAGGCGGTGATGCTAGTGCTGGGGAGTGGCTGCAAATACAGAGAGTAGAGAGGTTTGACTGCACAATAAATGTAATGCACTTGAATTATCCCTAAACCATTCCTCCCCCCACCCCCCTCCAGTCCATGGAAAAATTGTCTTCCATGAAACTGGTCCCTGGTGCCAAAAATGTTGGGAACCACAGCTTTAAATCATCTAGATTACTTATGATACCTAATATGATGTAAATGCTATGTAAATAGTTGTTATACTGTATTGTTTAGGGAATAATGGCAAGAAAAAAATACCTGTACATGTTCAGTACAGATCCACCTGTCCCTTTTTTTGGTTGTTGTATTCCATCTGTACTTGTGTCTGCATACATAAAAGATGAAACTTTTTAAACGTTTATATTCAGCATTGAAAATAAGTACACTGTTTTCCATTGCTCTGGTCTTTATAAAGGACTTATTTCAAATTAAAAAAAAATTAAGGTGCTAGCGTAACTCTGCTGTATCTTTTAACAGTGCTTTTGCATAGAACAATTTGAGTCAGCATGCAAGCAACTTCTCTTTTTGTCACATATTTAGGGAAAATTATGCCCATTTAACAGAAAATTCCCAGTGAATGTACTGCAATAAGCTTAAAGCAGTGTTAAAAATACCAGTGTGAATGGCACACAAAAATTGGTTCTTTATAAGTTATTAACTGGAATTCCTGATCATGAAGTAGGCACAGGGAGATCCTGTCCTTAGGGCTTTCCTCCCTGGAAAAGCACCTTTAAATAATTTTTAAAAACCGTTAGCCTCATGCTGCTGAAGTGCTGGACGAAAGTCCTGAATTATTTCTGGAGCGACTTGCAGGAGGGCAGGTGCCCCTGTTGAAAACGCTGAGGGCATTCTGGGCCTTGTCTGAGATGAATTGTTTTCGGTGTCACTGCAGCCCAGATAAGCCAGAACTGTTTGTGCATCTGCCAAGGTCCCAGCCTCAAGGTGCTAGGAACCACAGGGGAGTGATGTGCTTGTAACAAGATCAGCAGTCCCTCTGGCCCCCCTGCACCTCCCCTGAGTTCTGCAACTTTGGAGGATACAAGTTTCTGTGCATTTGGATCTGGATATTCAACTGCTCCTTGGGTGACAGTAACCAGCACTCGCTCTCTCTTCTCCACGCCTTGGTTTGCCATGACTTCACTCTTTCCACTGTCTGTGCCTGTCGGAAGGAAAGCGAAGTAACTCCTCCGCAACGTCTGCTTGTCTAAAGCAGCAGGCTGGTTGTCACCTGCTGGTCAGAGCCACTCTTCCGCAGCCGCATGAGCAGAGTCACGAACGTCTGCTGTAAAACGGGGGCACCTGCGCCTCAGACTGGCAGCGATCTGCTTGGGAGGAGGAACGCTCCTGGGGGTCTCTTCCTGCACAGTCTGGAACACGTGTCTGAGCAGACGGAGGCACGGAAGGACTCCTCTCCCTAGGCAATAATCGTGTGAGGAAGGACCGTGAACTCCACTTGTGAGAACGTCCTTTTGAAGGCACAGCTGGGGGCTGGCGAGAATGTCCGTGAGCCGTCCCGGCACACTCAGCACGGCCGCGTTGCTTCAAGGCCTGCTTGCTGCTGCAGGCTTTGCTGGCTCCGCCGGCAAGCCAACAGCACGGCCGAGACGTCAGCTAGAGACGCCTGCCTTTCTTCCTCCAGTGCCGGTGTCAGTTCTAACAGGATTTTAAACTTTTCCATTAGTGGAGTCAACAGATTCCTCATTAATTCTTGCTTCCTTTTTGATGGGTGTTTACTGTCAATAGTCAGTACTCCAGCTGTCTCAAATAAATACTTGATTGTGGGTATTCAACAAGGATTGGTAACCATTCTCAGGTGGGGAAAGTGCTAATAAATCTTGTTTTCTACTCAGAATATCCTCAAAGAAAGGGTCTATTTTTTTCTTGAGAGGTCTGACAAACCTAGAAAGCAGGTACACAGTTCTGCATGCTTCGCGCGGGAATGTTGCAGGCCTCTGCTCTAAGAAAGCCATTTGTACCCACGCAGTGCACTGAGGTTCAACCATGGAAAACTTTTCATAACTGGACAACCGTTTTGAAGAACTCCAGCGTCACAGAGTTGTGCTAATAGGAGCTAACTCCTGACGTTACCAAAGTCCAAATAGTATCCCGCAAAACCCTAGCTATTGAACCATCACCTGAGAGGCAGCTCCGTGAGATACTGGAAGAGCTTCTGTAGAGACACAGACAGCACTCTTACTGCTCCGTGAGCTTCCACAACCGTGCAGTCTGCCCACAACCGTGCAGTCTGCCAGTGCTGCAGCGCGGAAATGCAAGTGCGAGTAGAAGCCAGCAGCAACTGGTGAAACTTGAGCAAGACTGTCTGTAACTTCAGTTGTTTTCTGTATTCTACAGACATGGCCTCATCGTCCTCATTTTCAGAGATATAGTCTTCATCATAAGTGAGTTTTTTATAACAGCCAACATGATTGCCTCTCCATCAGCTTTTTGCTGATCTCAGAACACTGTAAGCTGTTTCAAAATATGAAGATTATCATAGCAAAACCCAGTTTACATTAGAAGAGATGTCGTCAGTGTTGTGAGCCAGCCACTGCGGCATCAGCACCACTTTTGTTTCAGTGGCTCATGCTGCCTCTGAGCATTCTTGAGGGCTCCTTTCTTGATTAATTTAGTCCAGCTAACTCTCAGTGACTGTCTCTTTCCATTTGCCAGCCAGGAAAATCTGGCCAGGAGGTCACCAGCATCTTCCTGGTCCATGCTGGAAAATCGGCAAACTGTAGTACTTGGCACAAAGATTCTCCTAGTTTCGTTGTATCACCAGGGTCTATTCCTTTATGTGCCATTTCAGACAACCAGACGCATGCTTCCCCTGCAACACTTCTGCAGACTTACGACCTAGAGCATATCTACAAACCGTCGTTGGTGATAGGGATTAATTTACGTATGAGACTTACGTGTGAAGCCCTAATGACTCCACAGCACTGACACATCCCTTCTGAGTGAATATACTGGTCCTGTTGTGAGATTTGGTACCAAGATTTCCTCAGGTTTGGGATGCACTGTTCCCTCGTGGCATCTTTCATTAGGATATTCCTAAAAGCCAGCTCCGCTGTCCGCACTACATCACGATCCAGCAGCTCTGATGCGATGGCCGTGAGCAGGTGCAAATCTGCCCCCCTTGGATTTAGGTCCACTTCTAAGAGAATGTGTGCCCCCCACGCCCAACACAACACACACAATACAAAGCAAAAACTTGGGCCATTCGGTGAGATATTCTGTACCAAAAAGCAAGATGACTTGGGCAGCAGTATTTCATATAGGGATCTTCTCTAGCTAGGGAGTCCACTTCTGAGCTTGAAGCCAAGACATGAGCATCTCCCAAATTAGTTACTGAACAGCAGTTCTGATATTTGTATTTAACTTGATGTTCTAGTACTCGAAAGCAGAAAGACTTGATGCGGCCCTCACTGTGCGTCATCTGGGCTAGAACTCCTGTACACACCTGCCAGCTGTCGGGCCAGGGCCCTTTGCCGGAACCGGCATTTGGATTTTGCCCCGGAAGAGCCTGGGCATCCCTTCCAGCTGCTATGCTGGAGTTTCTGATTACAGTAGGAGCCCTCTGATCTCACAGAAGGATCCCCAAGACATCTTTCTGGCCACTCCATCCTGCCTCCCCACCTGCGCTGCCCAGGGCCGGCCAGCAGAGAGCAGCCCTCGTCCTTGCCACCCTTTTCCTCCACCGTGGTGTCCCCTGGTGCCTCCTCGTGTCTGGGAGCTGACTGGAGAGTGAAGAGAACACATCTAGACTCTTTTCTCTCCTGCCAAGAGCCTTCCACGGCATGTGGGGCTTTCTGTCATCCAGCCCTGCCCTGCTCTCCAGCTCTGACTCTTGCGATTCCACTGGACAGCCCATACCTCAGCCATGTTCAACTTTAAGTTTTTGGGACTTACCTGCATACCTGGCTTTTACTTCTTCTTTTGTCTGATAAATGTACCTCAGACCATGTCCTTCTTGGCAGATACCTACCTCCAGAGCTCAGCTAGACGACCACCTTATTTTTGTAGGAGTTTCTGAGCACTCTTCTCCCGTGGAAGGCATCAGCGTTGTCTTCGCACCTGTCTGGGCAGCTCTGATGCTCCACGTCGTGCTAGGTTGTACAGCCGGGCCTGCTTCTCTGCTAGGCCGCAGTCCTTTCCAGGGCAGGGGCTTGACTCATTAGATACACTTTGATGCCCAGCGTGGTACCTGACACATGGTAACGCTTTTCTTGAAGTAAAGCTGGGAGGACAGACCTCGTGGCAAAGACTGCACTCGGGCAGGATCCCGTGGACCTTATTATGAACCCTGGCTTTTCCCTGGCCAGCTGGCCCTGAGCAAGTCCGTTCACCTCTAGGATTTCAGCCATTCCATCTGCGAAATGAGGCTAGTGGTAGAATAAATGGAAGAGACCTGAAGGAGAAGATCATGCAAAGTGTGTAGCAGAGCGCCGGACACATAAGTGCTTAATGAATTGCATATGTTTTAAAATTATTTTTTAAACAGGCGAAACTTGCTCATGCCACACAATTTGAAAGATACAAAATGGTACACAGTGAAAAGTAAAAGGTCCACTGCTCATCCACATCCTTATCTCCCTCAGGGCACCTCCCCAGGGAACCATGTCACCAGTGTCTTCTGTGTTCTCTGAACAAGCACAGGCACCTGTATTGTTTTCCAGGAGGATGAGTGGCATCCTGCTAAAAACACAACAGAATGTGGATACTATTCTTCAGGTTACTTCTTTCCACCTCGTATCTTATTTTTCAAAATGCCTCAACAGTGTTCCACTTCATGGGTGTGTCATAGTTCAGCCAGTCGGCTGTTGATTACATAAGTGGACATCCAGGTTATGTGCCACCTTTGGCTAACACAAGTGATGCTGCAGTGGGTATCTTTGTGGCCCTGTCATTTCACACATGTAAATTTATCTGTGGGGACATTTCCAGAAGTGGCAAAGGTTTCGAAGGGTAAATTCTATAAAGATTGTTTTAAGGTTTTAATTTTGAAATAATTTCAGTCTTAACAGAAATTTCAAAAACAATACATACCTTTCATCCAGATTCCCCCAAATGTTGTCATTTTACTACATCTGCTTTCTCTTTTTACTTATTTTTTCCCTGAATTTTCTGAGAGTGACTTGTAGATACAATGCTCCTTTAACTCTGAGTACTTCAGTGTGTATTTCCTAAAATCAAGGACATCTTCTTACATATCATAATAATAATACAGTCATCAGTATCAGGACATTAAAATTGACCCAATACTATCGTCCAGTCTACAGACCTTATTAAGATTTCATTATTTGTGTAAGTAATGTGCTTGGTAACAACAACAACAAAAAACTTATACCTACCTTTAAAATTTTGATACATATGTATGATTTCCTTTCATTGAGTTGTGGAGTTATACTTCCCACAGCAATGTATTGAAGTGTCTGTTTCCTCTCAGCCTTTGCAAGAGATTGTCTTCAAAATTTAGGGATCTTTTTTACTCATCTGATAGGTTAGAA
>NW_012148574.1:2111533-2113216 GCF_000956105.1 Propithecus coquereli
TTTTTATTAATAGACAGGAAGGGTGTTGATTTTCTTATATTAAAACTTGGGCATCTTGGATTAAAGACTGAAATGTAAAACCTGACACCATAAAAATTCTAGAAGAAAACACAGGAAAAACTCTTTTGGACATTGGCCTAAACAAAGAATTTATGATTAAGACCCCAAAAGCAAATACAACAAAAACAAAAATAAATACATGGGACTTAATTAGACTAAAAAGTTTCTGCACAGCAAAAGAAATAATCAACAGAGTGAACAGACAACCTACTGAATGGGAGAAAATATTCATAAACTATACATCTGACAAAGGACTAATACCCAGAATCTATAAGGAACTCAAATCAGCAAGATAAAAACAAATAACCCCATCAAAAAGTGGGCAAAAGAGATGAACAGATTCTTTTCAAAAGAAGATAGACAAATGGCCAAAAAACATGAAAAAATTGCTCAACATCACTAATTATCAGGGAAATGCAAATTAAAACCACAATGAGATACCACCTTACCTCTGTCAGAATGGCCATTATCGATAAGTCAAAAAACAATAGCTGTTGGAGCAGATGTGGTGAAAGGGAATGCTTATACACTGTTGCTGAGAATGCAAACTAGTACAACCTCTATGGTAAACAACACGGAGCTTCCTCAAAGAACTAAAAGTACACCTGCCATTCAATCCAGTAACCGCACCACTGGGTATCTACTCAAAGGGAAAAAAAATCATTGTACCAAAAAGATACATGCACTCGTATGTTTATGGTAGCACATATCAGAAATGCAAAGATACGGAACCAACCAAAGTGGCCACCAACCAAAGACTGACTAAAGAAAATGTGGTATAGATAAACCATATGATAGTACTCAGCCATAGAAAAGAATGAAAAAATGTCTTTTGCAGCAACTTGGATGGAACTGGAAGTCATTATCCTAAGTGAAGTATCTCAGTAAAGGAAAGACAAATACCTCATGCACTTGTAAGTGGGAGCTGAACGGTGGGTATGCAAGGTCATACATACAGAGTAGAATAATGGACTTTGGAGACTCAGAAGGGGGGAGGTTGGGAGGGAGTGAGGCATCAAAAATTACCTTCCAGGTACAATGTTCGCTATTCAGGTGACAGGTACACTAAAAGCTCTGACATCACCACTATACAATGCATCCATGTAACAAAAACACTTGTACCCCCTAAATCTATTGAAATAATAATTAAAAAACCTAAAACTTGGGCATCTTTCTGTGTTCTCGGCTTTTTAGATTATATGATCATATCATTTGTAAAGAATGATGTTGCCTTTTTGTTTCTAACTTATACTATGTATTTCTTTACCTTGTCTGTCATTGACTAGTATCCCTAGAATACTATAAATTAATGTCAGTCACAGTGGACTTTTCTCCCTGACTTTAGTATGAATGCTTTTAGTATTTTTCTATTAAGTTGAAAATTTAATAGAATTACATATTTTACTCACCTCTTCTTGTTTTTAGACTTTTTTTTTTAAAGTTAAGACTAGATATTAAGTTTTAGATGATGCCTTTTCATGTTGAAGATGACATTATATGTTTTTTCTTTCTAAATTTATCAATATTTTTGAAGAGAAGAGCTGTTGTTCAGCTCCAGGGAAGCTTGCTGCACGATTTGGTTTTCCAGATCTTTCAATTTGTCAGAGTTAGAAATTTCGATTC
>NW_012148574.1:2114184-2115661 GCF_000956105.1 Propithecus coquereli
CTGTTGAATGTTACTTGAAATTTTTTATATTTTAGAAATCATTTTACAGTAGTTTTCCCTTATTTGCAGTTTCACTTTTTTAAGTTTTAGTTACCTGAGGTCAATTGAGGTCTGAAAATGTTAAATGGAAAATTCCAGAAATAAACAATTCATAAGTTTTAAATTGCATGGGCTTCAGTCTGTAGCCGTCTTGCTCCACCCGCCCAGGAGGCGAATCGCTCCTTTGTGCAGCCCACCTTCGCTCCCCATGCCACACCTGAGTCACGTAGTGGGTCTTGGTTATCACAGGAGGGGAAACATACAGGGGTCGGTTCGGCGCGGGGTTCCACGCGTCCTCGGGGGTCTCGGACCGTGTGTGCCGCAGGCGAGGGAGGACTGCTGGACTTGGTGTACGTCCGTGAATTTCATTAGTAATTTCTCTTCTGTCAGGAATATTTTTAACTTGATTCAATGCTGAGTAATATTCAGAGTTACAAAAGACAATCTTTTGTATTCGATCACGAATTCATATATACTATTTCTTTGTCTTCACTATTTAGAAATCCCCTTTTATAGCATCTGAACCTAACCATTGCCTAAAATCATTTGCATTTGTAGTATGTTTTATTCGTGAGATCAGATAGGCTCAACAATGCCTTTTCGAACTTCCCTCCTCCTCTCCGTGTCGAGCTGGGCACGGAGCCGTTCCGTCAAAGCGCGTCCACCCTCGCCCAGGGCGCCGGTGCGCCTGTTAGCATGGCCCTGTTCCCTTTTCAGCGGGGGCTCTCGTCTCCGAGGCCGGACCGCTGGGGGCTTGTGCGAGGTTAAGTCGTGGTCCCGGTGGATCCCCGTGGCGGGGGCGCCAGCCGCCCCGTGGTCGCTCCGTGGGCTCGCCCCGGGCGCGCACGAGTGCCTCTCCTGTCGCGCAGGCTCGGTCCGGGAGGAGAACGGCGTGCGCTGGCACGTGTGCCCCTACTGCACCAAGGAGTTCCGCAAGCCCAGCGACCTGGTGCGCCACATCCGCATCCACACGCACGAGAAGCCCTTCAAGTGCCCGCAGTGTTTCCGCGCCTTCGCCGTCAAGAGCACGCTGACGGCGCACATCAAGACGCACACGGGCATCAAGGCGTTCAAGTGCCAGTACTGCATGAAGAGCTTCTCCACGTCGGGCAGCCTCAAGGTGCACATCCGCCTGCACACAGGTGCGCGGGGGTGGGGGGCGGCGGGGGTGCGCTTCCGTTTCCGTTCCTCGGGCTTCCTGGGTTACCCTCTGCGGGCCAGGCAAGAGGTATCCCCCGAGATGCGACCTTGACCTTCCTGGGCTGACGATGTAATGCGGGGAGGCGTTAAACAGGTGACCTTTATGAGCGTATGTTGCAGAGGGTGCAGAGGGGCGCCTTGTGGGGACCAGACGTAGGAAGTAGAGCAGCGGGCCCGTGGGGAGGAGACGCGCTGTGCGGCTGCAGCAGGGACGGCGCGCACCGTGGGCCCGGGGGCC
>NW_012148574.1:2118046-2119726 GCF_000956105.1 Propithecus coquereli
TTTAAAGTCTGCCCTAACTTATTGTTGATTATAGTCCCTTTATTATGCTATCAAATATTGTTCATTCTATCTATTTTTGCACCCAGTAACCATCCCCACCTTATCCCTCCCTCCCCACTACCCTTCCCAGCCTCTGGTCACCATCATTCTACTCTCTGTCTCCATGAGATCAATTGTTTACTATTTAGCTCCCACATATGAGTTAAAACACATGAGATTTGTCTTTCTGTGCTTGCTTGTTTTATTTAACATAATGTTCTCCAGTTCCATCCATGTCATTGCAAATGGCAGGATTTCTTTATTTTTTGTGGCTATATAATATTCCATCGTATACATGTACCATGATTTCTTTATCCATTCATCCATTGATGGACACTTAGGATGATTCCAAATCTTAGCTATTGTGAATAGTGCTGCAGTAAACATGGAAGTGCAGATATCTTTTTGATATGCTGAATTCCCTTCTTGTGGCGTATACCTAGCAGTGGGATTGCTAAGTCATATGGTGGTTGTATTTTCAGGTTTTTTGAGGAACCTCCATCCTGTTTTCCATGGTGGCTACACTTATTTCTTGCTTTCTTCCTCAAATTGTTTGCTCTTGGCATATAGAAATGCTACTGATTTTATATGTCGATGTTGTATCCTGAAACCTTACTGCATTTATCAGTTTTAATAAATTTTATGTGGAATCTTTAGGTTTCTCTAGATATAAAATCATAGCATCTGTAAGGATAATTTGACTTCTTCCTTTCCAATTCGGATGCCCTTTTTTCTTTCTGTTGTCTGTTGCTCTAGCTAGAACTTCCAGTACTATGTTCAGTAACAGTGGTGAGAGCGGGCATCCTTGTCTTGTTCCAGATCTTGGAGCAAAGGCTTTCGGTTTTTCACCATTCAGTATGATACCAGCTTAGGTCTGTCCTAAATGGCTTTTACTGTGTTGAGGTAAGTTCCTTATATATCCAGTTTTTTTGAGAGTTTTATTGAAGGGGTGTTGAATTTTATCAAATGCTTTTTTGGCATCAATTGAAAGGATCATAAAAATTTTTGTTCTTCATTCTGTTGATATGTGTCACAGCGATTGATTTGCGTATATTGAACCGTCCTGGCATCCCTGAAATGAATCCCACTTGCTAATGATGAATAATTTTTTTAATATGTTGTTGAATTCTATTTGCTAGTATTTTGTCGGGGATTTTTGCACTCATGTTCATCAGGGATATTGGCTTATCATTTTCTTTTTTTGTTGTGTCTTTGGTTTTGGTATCAGGATGATACAGGCCTCATACAATGTGCTTGGGAATATTCTCTTCTCGATGTTTTGGAATAGTTTAAGTAGGGTTGGTATTAATTCTTCTTTGAATGCTTAGTAGAACTCAGCAGTGAAGCTTTCAGGTCCTGGACTTTTCCTTGGTGGGAGACTTTTCATTCCTGCTTGTATCTCATAACTTGTTACCCGTTTGTTCAGGTTTTGAATTTCTCCCCGGTTCAGTCTTAGTAGGCGTAGGTTGCATGGATGTAGGAATTTATCCATTTCTTCTGGGTTTTCCAATTTATTGACATGTAGTTGCTCATAGTACTTGGGGTTTCTGCAGTATCAGTTGTAATGTCTCCTCTTTCATCTCTGATTTTATTTATTTGAGTCTTCTCTCTTTTTCTTAGTCTGGCTAAAGGTATGTCAAT
>NW_012148574.1:2119797-2121763 GCF_000956105.1 Propithecus coquereli
CCTGCTGGGCTGACCATGTGGATGAGTATTTGAAAAAATGAAATTAGTCAATTTTTTAAAAATATGTCTTTCTTTGGAATCTACATTTTCACTTACCAATAAAATAATAAAAGAAGGAAATACTGTTCAGAAATGGGACACAGTAGTAGAGGATCATTAAGAAGATAATTATTATCGTCATCAGTATTTACAGTCAATAACAGCGACCATTTACTGCTTGTTTACAAAGTGCGAGACGCTGCTATTTAGTGCTATTTAAACATCAGTGTGTGTAATCTCAGCAACAAACCTGGAGGTGGGCATTGTTAAGTCAATTTATAGATCACAATTTGAGAGAAAGCAGTTTTATACACTTTAGAATTCTTAAGGACTACTAGTTGTTTGGATATCTGTATTTTACAATTTAAGGCTTTGTCCTGAAAATAGTGAATGTTCTATTTTACTTACGGTGCTCTTATTACATGCCTTGACATCTATAATATGCTGAATATGCAGTGTACGCAAACAAGGGGAAAAAGTCTAATTTATAATACCTATGAAATTATAAGCAGGGAATAACACATTGAATATTCAAATTAATATTGGAAATACTAACATTTTATGTTGGCATTCACTGTTGAGATTTAATTTCTTGAAATCTAAAATGTGCTTTTATTTTTATTAGGAGTTAGACCTTTTGCATGTCCTCACTGTGACAAAAAATTCCGAACCTCAGGCCATAGGAAGACTCACATTGCTTCCCACTTTAAACACACGGAGTTAAGGAAGATAAGGCACCAGCGCAAACCCGCGAAGGTTCGTGTGGGCAAGACAAACGTTCCAGTGCCTGACATTCCTTTGCAAGAGCCGATTCTCATAACTGACTTAGGTAAGATGGGTGGAAGGCGTCGTCACGGTTTGCTGAGTAATCTTTTCTTTAGTGTTTTATGCATCGTAGATGGATGTTAAGGACTGTGCACTTAAATAGTTTTAGGCCTGGTGATAATGAAGTCTTTGTTAAGCCTAGTTTGGCTTCATGGGCTAGTATGTTTCACAGTCGAGATTACAATCCTAGTTGTGTCTAAACTACTGCTCAAATTGTGTTCTTGGTTCAGAGAGAAATATGTGTAAGTGCAGACAGTCATGTGTACGTCCTCGCTGAGGAAACATTGCTGCCCGAGTGAAGCTGCTGCAGGTGACGAGGGTTCTGTGTGGACACAGAGTGCACCTTGTTGTTTCCATCTTCGAGTTCCCGTGTGGGGTGTGACAGATTATTATTTGGGCTGCTTTAATCTTTGAATTAAAAAGGAAAAGAAAAACCTACCTGTTTTTAAGTTCTTTTTAAGCTCAATGTTATTATAATCAATCCAAACTATGATTTTGTTAACTAGCTAGAATACACTGTTTGCTAGAATCTTTAGAAAAAACAATTTTTGTAAGTACTGGAACAAAATTTAGGAAACCCCATTGTTTTAGTACATTTGAGCTGCCATAACAAAAATATCATAAGCCGGATAGCTTACAAATAATAGAAATTGATTTTTCACAGTTTGTTCTGGAGGCTGGGAAATCTGAGAATAGGGTGCGGGCAGAGTCGGTGTCTGGGAGGACTGTCCTCCTCACTGACGGTGCTTTCTGGCCGTATCCTCACGTGGCCGAAGGAAGGGGGAGGGCCGCTTCCGGAGGCCTCTTTCTTAAAGACACTAATCCCACTTGTGGAGGCTCTGCCCTCCCAGCCTGACTACCTCCCGAAGGCTGTACCTCTTATTACTCTCACACAGGGAATTAGGGTTCAACACAGGGATCTGGGGGGACACAAATGTTCAGACCATAGCACCTATTAAATGCTATGTGTGAATTTATATTTTTATGCAATTTCTATATTTTATCATCTTCCTAGGCAAGATAATCCAGTCTATAGGCAAAACTAATATTAAACAAAATATAATTCAGTGGAAATGAAGGTTAAACGGTATACAGAGTTTTT
>NW_012148574.1:2124697-2133066 GCF_000956105.1 Propithecus coquereli
CTGAGTTTAGATTAATTTTTGGTGCAGTTGAGAAAAAAAAGTAGAAACTTGATCATGGGAGACAGTGTAATGTCATGAAAGAGTGTCAAACTCGGGTTCTAGTTTTATCTCTTCAGGCAAGTCACTTAACCCCCGTCTGTCTCCGGTTTCCTTGTTAATAAAAGGTGGAGAGCTATGTCTTTGCTGCTTAGCTTAAAAAATGTGATGAACAAGTGAAATACGAAATCTGCATTCTAGTTGTAAAACATTATAAAAGTGTAAGAAACTTATTTGTTAAAATTTTATTTTTTTAGGTCACATACAGGTGAAAAACCTTTTAAATGTTCTCAGTGTGGAAGAGGCTTTGTTTCTGCAGGAGTGCTCAAGGCCCACGTCCGAACGCACACAGGACTAAAATCTTACAAGTGTCTGATATGTAACGGAGCGTTCACCACCGGTGGTAGCTTAAGGCGGCACATGGGTATACATAATGACCTTCGCCCCTACATGTGTCCCTATTGCCAGAAAACATTTAAGACCTCACTAAACTGCAAAAAGCACATGAAAACCCATAGGTAGGTATAAATCTGATGGTCACTTTTTATAATCTTTGTAATTCCTAGATCATGATGAGGAACGTTTTTAGGAAAAATTGTCTTTACTTCTTACATTATTATTTCTGCCTTGTAGTATATGGGCTAAAGAAACTTAAGTATCAGTGCCTAAGGATCTGATGACAGCCATAGACTAAAGCATTAACATTTTTGTTTTAAATTTAATATTGAAGGAGTTTATATTGGGCTAAATGCTTTGTAAGCTCTCTTTTAAAGCTGATAGTTGATAATTAGATGAAATGCTAGACTACATCTAGTGAAGATTTCAAAAAAGAAAATCTTAGTTGACGCTTTGATTTCTAGGTATATTATCAGCACCTCTGCATGGTGATTATTCCATGTTGTTTACTGGAAAAGAACGTATATTTTAGATATTCTGTCAGTCCATCATTCAATCTCACTTACGTTTTTACTTGATTGGAAGGGTAGCTCATCTCCAAATGGAGGGACTCCAAGAGAATCATTTCTGACTAGAGCTGGGGCTTATTAAGCAAGTATTCCTGTGAAGCCACAGCACATCCTAGGAGATTGGAAAGTAAGGGTCAGTAGGCCTATCCTATCATGAAAGAGTATTAAACCTGCAGCCCAGAACATTTGCTTCTGGACAGTGTTTTAACTCAGATTTGTCTGCCCAGATGTTCCCTACAAAAGAAAACACCAAGTATCAGAATAAGTTAATTGCAATAGGTGGTTTTTTTTTGTGGGGGGGGCATTATCAGTCTGGTGCCTAAGCACACTTGACAGAAGAGACATCTTTGATTTTGCCACTGTTGACGGACTCAGCCCAGAAGCTCACCTGCTGTGTGAGGCCATCTGGAAAATACGATATTGGAGGTGTTACGTGGTGGCTCCTGCCATTCACGCATCCGGCTGCACTGCACTTCATGGAGGAAACGCTGTGCCGTACAGGTGTCTGGGAACTGCGGGGTCCGTGGTGCGTGGCTGCTCGGATGCTGTATTTCTGCTCACTGTAGCGGGATGATGGGCCCCCGGTTGGCCCAAGAGCTTACCTTGCTAAGATGATGGAGCCTCGGGACTGGCTTGCTCAGGGGCCTGTTAAATCTGTTTCTCCCTGCCAGGAAGCCAGGCCTTCACAATGTGCTTTTCGTGGCCGTGTTGGGAGTATGGGTGTTGCGCCTTTGTTTATGGCCCCAATGGCCAGTGGTATCATGGCTGGGTCACCTTTATTAAGTGAAGTATTGTTGGGCATTATTTGTCATAGGTGACACTGAGGTACACATGTAGGGGATTAATGTCAGACTTTGAGGTGACAATCAAAAGACCGATCTGCCTGTCGCATTGCAGAGCTGGGTGCTTTTCCTTATAGACTGTGTGCACTTTGAATCTGCCTGCAAGGAGAGCGTAGACCCCGCGTTCATCCCTTTGTTTGAAGTGTTGGGAATTCCCCAAATACCACGCACACTTACATCAAAGAGAGGTATAAAAGGTTACTGTAGTAAAATTTCATGGAAAAAGCAAACAAACAAACAGAAAACAGGCCTCCACCAGTTACCACGTGAGACGCGTCTTGGGGCAAGGGTGGCAGTACGAGGCGGGTGGCAGTACGAGGCGGCTGCCAGACGTCGCCCACCCTCTCTGTGCCCCACATTCGGTTGTGATAGTCAGGCCAGTCTTTGGAGCTACTGCCTCATTTAGCGCAATTCTGTTTCTGAATACTTGAATTCATCACAGAATTCGAATTGGGAGAGTTTCACTTTTAAACATGTGGCATCTTTTTAATTTTTTAGAACTTTCAAAAATTCCGGTTTGTGTTGTCCTCCACCCTCAAGGTGCCTTCGTGTGCAGTAGCCTGTGAAAGCACGTGAGCTAAGGCAACAGGAGTTTTCTCTCATTATTTACAGTGTTTCATTTTTACCTGGATTGCCATCGTGACTTCCAAATGAAATAATTTAAGAATAAAAAGTGTTGTTTAGTAAATTACAACTTTCACTGTAGTATCCCATGTGAGTAACTGCTGATAGCATCTAATCTTATGAATTATTGTTGATTTTCCTGAAGATACGAGCTTGCCCAGCAGCTCCAGCAGCATCAGGATGCGGCCTCGATAGATAACAGCACCGTGGACCAGCAGAGCATGCAGGTCTCCTCCCAGATGCAGGTGGAGATCGAGAGCGGGGAGCTGCCCCAGCCGGCGGAGGTGGTCGCAGCAAACCCCGAGGCCATGCTGGACCTGGAGCCACAGCACGTGGTGGGCACGGAAGAGGCAGGACTTGGTCAACAGCTGACAGACCAGCCTCTGGACCCAGATGAAGGTGAATGTTTTAGGATGTTGAACTTCTAGAATGAACCCACAGAGTTTTGCAGCCCTTCACCTCACGGCAGTCCGTGTTGCTCTCTCTGTCCTGACTTTTCAAGCCACAGCATGTGACTGTGTAGTATGTGCTCCTATATTGTGCTGTGTAGTATGTGTGTGTGAGATATTGAATATTTTATGTTATCCCATGTACTCTTTTGCATAATTAAAAATTGTTTTAATTGACAAATAATAATTGTACATATTCATGGGGCACATAGTGATGTTTCGATACATATGATGTTTAGTGATCAGATGAGGGTAATTAGCATATCCATCATCTCAAACATTTATCATTTCTTTGTGCTAAGAACATGCAATATCCTTCTAGCTATTTGGAACTATGTAATATGTTATTGTTAACTACAGTCATCCTACAGTGCTATAGAACAGTAGTGCTGGTTCCTCCTATCTATCTGGCTATAATTTTGTATCTTTTAACAAATCTCTCCCTATCCCCCCTTGCCTCTGCTCTTCCCAGACTCTGTATCCTCTGTTCTACCTTGCACTGCTGTGAGATCAATTTCGTTTTTAGCTTCCATGTATGAGTGAGAACATGGGGTGTTTTACTTTCTGTTACTGGCTTATTTCACATAACATGATGTCCTTCAGTTCCATCCGTGTTGCCGAGATGATTTGACATGATTTCATTCCTTTCTATGAGCTGCAGTAAACATGGGGGTGCAGATATCTCTTTGGTACACTGATTTCCTTTCCTTTGAATAAATGCCCCACAGTGGGGTTGCTGGATCATGTGGTAGTGCTATTTGTAGTTCTTTGAAGAACCTCCGTACTCCTTTCCTTAGTGGCTGTACTAGTTTGCATTCCCGCCAAATGGGTGTAAGAGTTCCCTTTTCTCCGCATCCTTGCCAGCATTTGTTGTTTTTTGTTTTTTTGATAATAGCTATCCTGGGGTGAGATGATACCTCACTGTGGTTTTAACTTACACGTCCCTGATGATTAGTGATGTGGAACATTATTTTCATATATTTCTTGGCCATTTATATGTCTTCTTTTGAGAAATGTCTGTTCAGATCATTTTCCTGTGTATTTCTTGCCCATATTTTAAAAGGATTGCTTGTTTTTCTGCTATTGAGATATTTGAGTTTCTTGTATAGTCTGGATATTAATCTCTTGATGGATGAGTAGTTTGCAGATATTTTCTCCCACTCTGTAAGTTGTGTTTTCACTCTGTTGATTGTTTCCTTTGCTGTGCAGAAGCCTTTAAGTTTGATATAATACCATTTGTTTATTTTTGCTTTTGTTACCTGTGCTTTTGAGGTCTTACTCATAAAATCTTTGCCAAGACCAATGTCCTAAAGTGTTTTCCCTATGTTTTCTTCAAGTTTTATTGTTTAGTTTTATTGTTTTGGGTCTTAGCTTTGAGTCTTTAATACATTTACATTAAAATCTACTAAATCCATTTTGATTTACATCTGCAGAATCTACCGTCCATATTTTGGTGTAGATGCTTCCAATTTTTTTTCATATAAACGTGCAGGCGTGTGTGTGCGCGCATGAATGTTTCATATGCATGTACAATTATAGAAATAGGATCTTTCTGTGCAGACTTTTTTATAACCTACTAGTATTTATTCCTTGATACATTGTGAACATCTCTCCTTTCGTGGGTACATCTGTATGGTCAATAGTATTCTGTCACTCTCTGAGTGTAGATTCACAGACTAATGCAGGCCAGCGGACCGTTTATTACGGGTCCGTGGTGGGACTGGGCTCCTGGTCCAGAATACAAAGCGCAGGTTGCTTCCTGCATCAGTAAAGTCTGGCGACGGGACGAACGTCGGCCTGAGCGTAGGCGGTGTGCGCAGTGACGCGCCGTGTGCGCCTGGCACAGGCTTCTTGGACGGGCCTGTCAGCACAGTTTGTTGACTAGTTTACTGTTTCGTTTTATGGACGTCCCCCCAGTTTTTTAGTCTACGGGCAGGATCGTATACTTTTTATGTCCTATGAAACTTGGAACAATGCACACCAGAAAGATTCTAAATGATTATTGAATATAATTGCACTGTAGAATATTACTTTGTGAGACAGTGTTTAAGCTTGAGGACAAACTGTAAAGACTTCAAGTTATGATATTTTGAAAACACAAAGATAATGCTTTAGCCATATTATAATTATAATATAATTTAACACCATTATAATTTTATTATAGTTCAGCACAATTATAATTTTATTATCATTTAATCATGTGATAATTAAATTATATTACAATTATAATAAATAATGTAATAATTTTATATATATCTGTATATCTCCTTCCTGTTGTCTTTCCAAAACAAGGAGGCTGGTTTTTGAAAAGTGACCAGCGTGTCCTTTTGGGCAGTTGGTAGACGTGACGTGACTTCCAAATGTGTGAGTCCCTGTTGTGCACTCTTGTCTCTAGATGGGTTTGTGGCTGCGCAGGACCCGCTACGGGGGCACGTAGATCAGTTTGAAGAGCAGACTCCCCAGCAGCCCTTCGAACCAGCAGGGCTATCCCAAGGTCAGTGGTGGGTTTTCAATGAAATCTGCGAGGGCGCTGTGCCTGGGTTGGGTTTAGTTTTACAACAACCTTAGGTGTTTTCTCTTAAGGCCCTTCTAAAATGTATGGTTTCAAACCGGATAACTTTTGGCACGTATTGTAGAATTTTTAAAATTGATACGTACCATTTTGTGGTCTGCTCAGGTCTTCCGTGACCATTCTACACATAGTCAAGAAAAGGTGCTTGAGTAGAAGTTGGGACTTGGTGGTGACCGGATGCGTGTGGCTGGTCCGTTAGCCTGCACGGTGGCGACGCGTGCTGAGCACAGCCTCCTGCCTGTGGGCAAACCATTTCAGAGCCTGCCGATAAAAACTAAGCCTGATTCTAACTCAGAAAGCAGAAATGTCCCCTTTAGACATTTTTTTATTTATAAACCCAACCTTTTTTTTTTTTTATCTTTTTTGTGTAACTCTAATATTCTTTGTAGAACTCCTTTTTCTAATTTATTTCAGATTTTACAGTGACCGATACGTACAATCAGCAGACTCAGTTTCCACCTGTCCAACAGCTGCAAGATTCCAGCACACTTGAGTCTCAGGCCCTCTCCACGAGTTTCCACCAGCCGAACTTACTGCCGGTCCCTACCTCTGATACGATCAACGTGGTGAGTGTTGACAGAGGGATGCACACTCCTCACTATTTAGCAGATGCTATTTTATTTTTGTCTGTGGAATCTTAAATATGTTAACAGGAAAATATAATGAATGTCGACATATTAAAAATAAATATTCAAATGCATCTTTAAAAAGTTTCTCTCTTACTCAAGTTGGAGACATTGAAGTGTTTTTTGTTTTTTCTGCTTTTGGAAAATTTTTTATAGCGATGAAAGTGATTGACCAATCAATTGTTATCTCTCTTTAAAATCCACTGTTGTTAGCTTTGCCCAGTGGTAGGCCTGGACCCTGCAGTGAAAACTTCGAGCATTTTTCTATAGCTAGAATCAGTGTAATTGACAGCAGATGCTGAGTCTGGATGGTTCCGTAGGCAGCTTTCCCTGTACTCCAGGGCTCTCTGAGTAAAACCCCGCACACTCCTTCAGCCATTGTAGCAGAATAGGGGTTATCTGATTTGGTGTTGGAAGTCAGGCGAACAAATGAGAAATAGGCCCTTGATTACAGAAACATGTGGATGCTGCCCAGGGGCAGGTACTCCACTGCTGACGTCGTCCTGCGACTGTCCGTGGCTTCTCAACGTCAGCTCACCCTGCGCCCGGTGTGAGCACGGGAGCACGCTGGAGTGGGCCTCGCCGTGCCAGCCGGGTCACAGTGCCTGTGTGAGGAAGGGCTGGGTTAGCGTGGCTGCTCAGTGCATGCAGGGTGCTCTTCCTCGGGGTGGAGAACATACTCCCTTTCTCCCCATGTTTTTTGTGACAAGAGGAGACTTAATATTTTCTGAAAGTAGGATTTTTATTCATTATCATAAGACAAGAGCAGGTGAAAGAGTAATCTCTTATTACAATGTATAAGAATATATATCTAAGAATCAGTTTCATGGTTGATTAAACTTTGTATTATAGTAAGTTAATAGAAGATAAATAGTTATTAATCAAATCTGTGTAAATGAGTTTTACCATTGCTCCAGCTCGAATGATTGCAATGGACTTCTTGGTGTTTCTCCCTTTTAAATCTGCATTCTATGGATGTTCTTATCCTTGGTTCTTAGTTGTTGATTTTGTTATATTTATTCATAGATACTCAAGCAGCCTGCTTTATACTTCTCTTAAATTTTAGACAACTCGTTTGATTCAAGAGTCATCCCGAGAGGAACTGGACCTGCAGACGCAGCGTCCCCAGACCCTGGAGGACGGCGAGGATCAAAGCAGGCGCTCGTACAGGTGGTTGTCCCCACAGCCCAGCTCAGCGCGTCACCGCTCCCCGCAGCACAGCGCTGGCTGTGCGCCTGCACTGTTCCGGGGCTTTGCGATTTCGTTCTCTCACAACTCTGTGAAATCATGTCCATTCCCATCCACATTTTATAAATAAAGGATCTGAGACAAAAAGGTTAATTAACCTGCTAAAATTTCTACTGCCGATAAGTGACAGGGCCAGGATTTGGGTGTGGCGATCTTCTCCAACCCACGCATCTACGTTACTCCGCTCTGGCGTCCTGTCACTGCTTGAAGTCACTTACTACCACGTTTTCAGAAATAACTTAAATTTATATTGTGCCTTTTTGTCTAAGACTCCTTATATGCTTTACAACCCGTGTGCCAGGGGTTACAAAGACAGCCACTTAGATGCATTCATCCACTCACTCAGCAACATGCATTCAAATTATTATTATTAGTTTACTTTTAATTTTAGAGACAGGGTCTTGCTGTGCCACCCAGGCTGGAGTGCAGTGGCACAGTCACAGCTCAGTGTAACCTTGAACTGCTGGGCTCAAGTGATCTTCCCACTTTACCCTCCCAAGTAGCTGGGACTAAAGGCACAAGCCACCACAACTGAGTAATTTTTAAATTGTTTATAGAGTCAGGATCTTACTATATTGCCCAGGCTGGTCTCAAACTCCTAGCTTCAAGTGATCCTCTCGTCTTGGCCTCCCAAAGTGTTGGGATTACAGGTGTGAACCACTGCACCTCTTTTTTATGACATTAAAAATAAGTATATATGTATACAGAGAGTTTGAGACAGAGATAACTGTTTCAGAAGGAGAGGGTAGCAAGAAGAAAACAATATTTGCAAGAAAAAATTTACATGTGTGTGTGCTCATATGCATATATCACATATGTACATACACTTGCCATTCTACTCTCTGTCTTCTTCTGTAAGTCCAGTTCCATCCAAGTTGCTGAAAAAGACATTATTTCATTCTTTTTTATGTCTGAGTAGTATTCCATGGGATTGTTGATAGATAATTAGGCAGTTTCTAGTTTTCTCTTATTATAAATAAGGTTGCTATGAACATGGTTTTACCTGC
>NW_012148574.1:2133116-2190470 GCF_000956105.1 Propithecus coquereli
GGAAACTGATGAGCCACCATATCTTAAATGAATGGTCTTAATTAAGATATTTGAAAATGCATAGGTTTTACTCATGTTATTAGCACATAATTTCTGAGAGGCCAAGTGGCTCCTTTGTTTCATTTACACAAGATGTGTTTAGATCTTAGGAACTTGAAACCAGCATTCTCACGCATTAGATTCTCACCTTCAGAAGGGTAATATCCTGAGGTCTTCATGAGTTTGCAATTTCAAAAATATATGAGAAACAGTACTTATTAATTTGGGGTCCGCATATTCGGCAGGGATGCACGTAGGTGAGATTCAGGAAATCTGTGACTCTCCTGATACTTAATTCATACTTTCATTTATTCAACATGTATTTGTTTGCTAATATCTAATTTGGGATTTTGCCATTGTTATTTTTGCGTGCGATTAATGTTCTCATGTGATTCCTTCATGGCATCTGCTCAGGCATTACTGGACTTTTATCCACGTATCATTCATCCATTTATTTAATTATTTGACCTTTATTCAGGAACTGTTAGGTGCTGAGCACTAGGGCTGTATCAGTGAGCAAAACAGAAACAAAGCTCTCATGGAGTTGACATTGTTTTAGGAAGAGTTAATCAGCAAAATGACAGGTAAACTGCAGTGGATGGAACATGACCGTGTGCCGCGGAGAAGGATGAAGCAGGAAGGGGGTGCTGGGTGCCACGTGTTAGCTGAGTGAAGAGTTGTCATTGCTGTTGTAAGAAACGGTCATAAATTCTGGATGTATTTGGAAGGTAGAACCTACAGGATTTATCGCAGGTCAAGACGTGAGAGAAACGAAAGAGCTAAGGATGGCTACTAGGATTTGATCTCAGCAACTGGAAGGATGAAACTAGTATTGTCTGGAAAAGGGGGACCTTCGGAGGAGCAGGTTTTGGTGTGGAGACCAAGGTTTGGTTTGGAGTCAGGAGGATTAGCGTTTGAGAAGAAATGGCACATAGGCAGTTCTTTCCACCAGATTGGAATTAGGGGAGAGGTTCCGGCTGGCAGTATCCACGTAGGAGTGGTCAGTATAGACAGTGTTTAGTGCTGAGGAGGTGCGTGTCCAAGAAAGAGAAGTGGCTCGAAGATTGTGCCCCGGCCCCTGCACTTAGAGGTGGGCACGGAGAGAGGAAGAGCCAGCCTGGGACGTGGAGATGGGAGAGAACTGGGGGGAAATGTTTACGTGCATGTATGTCTCCTTGAGGAGAGGATGTGTAGCTTTCTTTGGATTCTCTAAGAGATGAGAGATTCTGCTCCAAGACATTAGGAAACAGGGAATCTGTGGCCTGTAATTTTCCTCGTAAAGTATTGTACAGCAAAAGCAGAGAACAGCGCAGCTCCACAGAGATGTGTTTGCGGGGCCGGCTCACTTCAGACGAGCTGTTCTGTGGACGCTCTCCCTGGGAACTCAGCATGTTTCCCAGTCCCTGCTAGCCAGTCCCACTTGAGGAATGCGCCTCCCAGGGTTGGGATGAGGGTCAGCGGAGACGCTGTGCACGCCTGCCCGGCACAGGGGTGTCCTACAGCAGTGTTGCCATAGTGTCAGCTGCGGTGAGTTAGGCTGTTATCGGAATAACTGGAAGAGTAACTGTGTGCCTGGCAGAGCAGGCAGGTGTGTTCCAGGCACAGAGAGTGACAGCTTTACGCAGGCGGAGAAGGGTCCATCTCGTGTGAACAGAGCTTGGTTCTCGAGGTGGGGAGAAGCGGGAGGGGAGGCCAGGGTTGGCAGGGCCCAGGCGGCTCAGGGCCTGCTGGTCAGGCTGTTCTCTGAAGGGTGAGCTGTTTCTCTCTACATCACAGCCAATATTGTTTTGTCGGTGGTGGTTGGTTTTAATTAATAGATGTGACTGGTTTGAAAATCTTACTTTCAACTCATTAGAGAACCTTTTCTCATAGATTCAGGTGGTTTAATGGTACTCAGTTCTGCAAACAGATTTTCTACCGCTGACATGTAGACCAGAATCAATCCCAATTTCGTTTGTGGAATTGTCTTTTTAAGATCTGTATGAATATTGTTTGCTTGCTTTCTGTTTTTGATAGATAGCTTCACCAAACCAAATGCGTACATGAGAGTGAAAGTTCAGAATGTACGTGTGCTTTTCAGTCATCAGTTTAGCTTCGCCTTTAGAGCAACGTTAGTTACTTCCGCGTGGGCACCCAGCCTGGACTAGAGGTTGGAGTGCAGAGACTTCGCCAACTTCCCAGTGTGCTTACGGAATAAGCTTTTACTAGTACGTGAATAGGAATTTTAAAATTTATAATTATTTTAATCTTTAAAGTAATTTTCATCTATTCAGTAACTATCGAGGGGAAATAATACTGCATATTTATATGTTGTTTAGAGTAACTGTAGTATAGTCTCTTTTGCATTTTATAAACCAAAGGAGTGTGCGAACCAGCACGTAGACTCCGTGGTGACTCTGACTCGGAAGCAGTGGAAGGTTTCACGTGTCTCACGGCCTAGTAAAGAAAGTAGCACATAATAAATTTTCTTCCTGCTGTCTTTAGAGAAAGTTTCTGATAAATATTATGTCTGCTGGGGAGTTATTACAGGATTTACTAATTTTGAAATAAAATAATTCATTTAGGACTATAGACATTCTGAGCAGATTTTGATCTAACAAATTACTATTGCTGATAGTTTATAATTTTTTACATGTTAGAGAGCACACCTAGGTTCCATACCAAGTAAGCCTGAATGTGTAGTCTCGGTTGGTGAAGCTCACTAGCTTTTCCTGCATTCCCAGACGTTGTGTTTGTCACTGTGCCGTGAACCGCTGGCCTGAGCTCTGCATGTCTGGTTTGCAGGTGCGACTACTGCAGCAAGGGCTTCAAGAAGTCCAGCCACCTGAAGCAGCACGTGCGCTCGCACACCGGGGAGAAGCCCTACAAGTGCAAGCTCTGTGGGCGCGGCTTCGTCTCCTCTGGAGTCCTCAAGTCCCATGAGAAGACACACACAGGTCACTGTCTGACTTACACTTGGCAGTTATGTCTGTTGTGTTGTTTTTTTCTTGTTTTCCTAATTTTAATAGAATAGCTTTATTGAGCTGTAATCCACATTCCATTCAGTTCACCCATGTAAAGTGTGCAATCCAGTGGTTTTTAGTGTGTTCACAGAGTTCTGCAGCCATCACCACTGTCTAATTTTAGGTCATTTTTATCACACCCCAAAGAAATTGTGTACCCATTAGTAGTCACCCCCCATTTCCCCGCAACACTCCAACCCTAGACAGCTGCTGATCTAACTCTGTCTTTACAGACTTGCCTGATCTGGGCATTTCATGTGTCGGTAAATGGGCTCACCGGATACGTGGCGTGTTGTGCCCGGCTTCTCCCCTTAGCACGGCCGTTCACGGTTCACCCGTGTTGCAGCATGGGTCAGCGTCAGTACCTCGTCCCTTTTTATGGCCAAGTAACGCTCCGTTGTAGGGCGCACCACATGCTGTTTATGCATTCATCAGCTGATGGACACTTGGGTTGTATCCCTCTTTTGGCTGTGAATAATCCCGCTGCGAACATTGTGCACAGGTTTCTGTGTGGACGTGTCTTCATTTCTTTACCTAGGAGTGAGTTGTGTGGGCATCGGACACCTCAGTTAAAACTTCCAAGTTTACCAAACCGTTTTCCAAAGTGGCTGCACCATTTTACACGCCCACTATCAGTGTAGGGGGTTCTGATGGCTCCACATCCTTGCCAAAGGTTACAGTTGCTCATCTTTTTTGTGGTTGTCTTTTTTGTGACTGTCCTCATGAGTGTGACAAAGTCTCTCATGGTGGTTTTGAGTTGTGTTTCTCCAGTGGCCAATGACTTTGAACACCTTTGCGTGTGCTTGTTGAGAAATGTCCATTTTAATTCTATGCCCATTTTTAAAATAGATTGTCTAATTATTAAGTTGTAAGAGGTTTTATTAATCTATTTGGCTACTGACCTTTATCAGATATATGGCTCGAAGTTAAATATATTTTTAATGTATTACTTTTATCTGTCAATACCTTCAATGTATTTGTTTGGTATATTAACTATATGTTTAATATCAATGTGTATTTTGTATAAGGCTTTATTTGAAAATGAATGTAAATCACTTAGAAATAGACAGGCACATAAAAGAAGGAAAGGTTTTACTGACTAGTCCATAGGTCGGTGATTGGAAAATGGTTTTAGTGGCTATTGGAAAGAATGTCTGAGAGCAGTTTATGCGTTGCTTTGAAGGCCCTGTAAGGAGGCAGAGAGAAGCAATGTATGACTTTTGCAGGTGTAGGGGGAGGAAAGACAGGGAAGAGAAGAAAATCCCCTTCCTAGCTAGTTACTGACTTCTATGTCCTTGGTCCAGAGGAGAGAGAGGGTCTTCTGTATGGACTTTATTTAAAATAAAGCTGTGTATAGGCTTTATCCTACTCCTTAGGGCCTAATCTATGTCATTTGCTGTGGGAATGATGAAAAGATAGATTTGAAAAAACATTTCTGGGGTAGAATCCACAAACACGTTGCCAGTTTAAATGTAAAAGACTGAGGACAGGGAGGACTTGAATTATTTTGGGAAGTGGGACTTCTCGGGGGCTGTCGATTCCAGGGGAGAGGGCAGTGAGGTCTCTGTCCGTTTCCATGTTCTTAAGACTCTTCAATTCCTAAAACCTGGAAACCACAGCAAATAAACTGTCTTCAGTGTTGTGACTCACTGAACAAATCTTCGTTTGCTTTTGACTGCTGTGGTGCTGAGGTAACGAAATGCGGTTTCCCAACCCTGTTTTCTGTCGTTTCTGCCGTCACAGGGGTGAAGGCGTTCAGCTGCAGCGTCTGTAACGCCTCCTTCACCACCAACGGCAGCCTCACCCGGCACATGGCCACACACATGAGCATGAAGCCTTACAAGTGTCCGTTCTGTGAGGAGGGGTTTCGAACCACGGTTCACTGTAAAAAGCACATGAAGAGACACCAGACAGTCCCCTCTGCCGTGTCAGCCACCGGAGAGCCCGAAGGAGGAGGTATTTCCCATTTGTTGGTTCAAGGCTTATTAACCAGATGCTGATTTAGTAATAAGTTAATTTATAAGTCACTTTGAGTATTTTAACCTGGCTGTGCACAGCTTAAGCTCAGTAGCAACCACCTCGAATTTGAAAAAATTAATTAATTTTATTTTCTGATTATTATGAAGCTGTATGTGCTTTTGGAAGAAAAATTGAGAGAGGCACAATAAAAGAAAACATCTACTTGTACTAATCACCACACACAGAATTGTCAATAGCATCCACTCTAACACTGTGTTCTTCCGACTCTACTCATGCATTCACGTAGGTAGGGATTTTTATTTTTTAACGAATATGATATCATGCTATATACAGTGTTAAAATCGCCTTTATTTTCCCTCCACTGAACTTTACATATTATAGGCATATTTAATATGTTAAACACAGATCAGTTCAGATGACTACATGGAATTGCATCATTTTTTATTGTTTAATTTCCTTTGACAGACGTGTAGCTAATATCTGGTCTTTCACTGAAATGGTAGTCGCATTTTTGGAGTATTTTAACCCTTGGCAAAACCTATCACCATTACATTATCTCATTTAAGTGACAAGACACTGCATAGTTTGAGGGATTAATCTCATTTTGTACATGAGCCAAGTAAACATTAGACACGTTGATTTGTCCAAGTCCCGTATCAAGTGGAATTCTAAGCACGCTATTTTTGTGCTTATGCTTTTTGTATTTATCTGATGGCGTCTTTTTAGTAAATTCCACAAGTGACACTTCAGTGTTAAGAATGTGCACATTTTACCTCTTGGCACGTAACGCCAGCACACAGCGTCGGGGTTTTTAAAACCAGTGTTAGTTCTCACACCCGTGTGAGTCATGCTGCCCTGAGCGCACATTGTGGGTGGACTCCTGCCTGTGCCACGGCCAGCGCCGTCCTGTCCTGGCGCGGCTGGTGCTCGGTGTTCGTTGCACGGGTGTCGTGTCCCTGACGGCATGGAGACAGAGGTGCCGTCACCTTGGTGGTGTCCTCGAGGTGCGACCTGCTGGCGACTCCTTGGCCGCCTTCCCAGGTGCTCATGCCGGCACTGGCTCTGCGCATATCTGACCTCAAGGTCACAGCAAGACCTTCCGGTCCCTAACGTGTCAGGCTGAAGTGATGGCAGTGCCGCTTTCTCTTACATTTTGAGGAATAAGTCTTTGCAGTTTGCCTAACCTACCTTAAAGTAGCAAGAACTCTGACTTTATCCATGGCCAGAGCCTCAGCCCATCTCATGTCCTCAGGAGATAATTCTGAATACCCAAGTCTCTGACCTGCTTCGCTTAGTGAAATGGTTCAGACTTTTCAATCTGGTGGTACTCAGCAAAGTCTTTATTTTCATTTTTAAAATTCTGTCATGAGAATTAGTAAAATTTAAAAAGAAAATAACTCTTTTCCTTCGAAGGAACTAAAGAATACAGGCTATCCAGGCATATTTCTGGACCCCTGTGGTTTGGAGAGTGTTAGCTGGTCAGCCGAGATGCATCGTCTTCCCTCTGATTACATATCCTTCCCATCGATTAATGAAGCTCCTAATGCCATTGAGTCTCTGCTGTTAGGGTTGGCTGGGGGGCTCTGTTGGGGCTTCCCCGCTACTATGTATGTATTCAGATACACCTTTATGTATTTTGTTTTCTTCTCTTGGATCATTGGGGAAAAAAACAAAAAATTTTCTACTAACTCTCTTGTCCACCGGAAAAAAGTCACTTGTTAAATTGTGTCACTTTACCCAAACCGAGAGCTTTGTAATTGGATTTAATTCCCTGACATTTATCGTGACGTTACCCTGTTTGACCAAACACGTGCCACCCTGTCGTGTGCCTTCTGCTCGTTGTGCCTAAGTTCGCTGCCCTTTCTTCCTCCGTGTCTGTACTACGTTGATTGTGTTCTTGGTTACTTAAGAAACTTTAACACAGTTATCTCCGTATTTCTTTGTGGGTGTTGGTGGGGGCCAGTGTTTATAACCTGCCCTCACAGCTGTCCAGGTTTTACTGAAACAATGTGGGAGCTAAAGCTCACTGTGTTTTTTCTGGCATTTCTACCATGTGGGTGTTCACCTAGCGACTCCGTCCTCTGTGACTGACTCCCCCAACCCACCCTCTTCCCCTACTTCCCTCTTTCTCCCGCCCTCCTTCCTGCCCTCCCATTTACACTTTTTGTTCTATGAAAAACTGTCGATTTGGTTTTTTAATTCACTAATTTGGTTTCAGCTGTCCATTTTGCTATTTAATGTTTCTGTTTTAAGGTTTTTTTACTCACTTGTGCAATAAGGACCTCCCTGCTCTCAGCCAAATGTTTTTTCGTTCCCTGTTACGATTTAACAGCAGTATATTCTTGTTTTTAATCAGTTGTAATATATCCCTACATTTCACTGAGAGAATCCTTAGGGATATAATTGTTTCTCAGTGTCTGTGGGGGGTTCATTCCAGGACCTGCAGATACCAGAACCCTAAGTCCACAGATGCTCAAGACCCTGATGTAAAGTGGCCTCGTAGTATTTGCATGCGATGTCCCCACAGCCGCCTGCATGCTTTGAATCATCTCTAGATTGTGATACCAATACGACGTAAATGCTGTGGAAACAGTTGCTTTATTGTTCAGAAAATGATAATAAGAAAAGGTCTGTGCATGTTTAGTACAGATGCAACCATTTTTTTTTTTAATGTTTTCGATGCGTGGTTGGTCGAACCCACAGGTGTGGCCCCCATGGTTGTGGAGGACTGGCCGTGTATGTTTTTTAAGTTTTATTTTCTTGTTTACAGTAAGTCTTTTTAACTGGGGGCTATTTGCTAATTTAGCAATTTGGTCTGCCGTTTGCAGGCTTCTGGTTTTTTTAATCTGATGATAATTCATTTTCTGCCTGTGATAATAAAGGAGCATCTGTGTTTGTGAACACTGGTAGCTGGTGCGGACGCTGACGATTGCAGAGCTCACAGCTAGATGGCAGTAAGGGGTGGAAGTAGATCTCTATCAATAGCACCTTCTGAATGTGGGTGCCAGCTCCCCGAGACATGGCCTTCACCTGGGTGTTTTCATTCATGATCTTTCTTAGTTTCTTAACAGAATGGGGGTGGCAGCTCTCTACCATCGTAAACATAGCTCAGTTGAGTTACTCATTTTAACTTTATGTATGTACCTTTTTAGTTTTAATTTACTTGTTCTGTTAAAGCTTAAGTTTTTTATTAGGATTTTAATGCCTTTTCCTTTGTTTTGTTTAGACATATGTATGGAGGAAGAGGAGGAAAATTCTGACAGAAACGCATCGAGGAAGTCTCGTCCTGAGGTCATCACTTTCACAGAGGAAGAGACGGCCCAGTTAGCCAAAATTCGGCCCCAGGAAAGCGCTACGGTGTCTGAGAAGGTCCTGGTGCAGTCAGCGGCAGAAAAGGACCGCATCAGCGAGATGCGAGACAAGCAGGCGGAGCTGCAGGACGAACCCAAGCATGCCAACTGCTGCACCTACTGCCCCAAGAGCTTCAAGAAGCCCAGCGACCTGGTGAGGTGAGGCGCGGCCTGTGCTCCTCTCGGGTCTGCTCGGAGGTGTCAGAGCATATGCCTGGGCTGTTGGATAATCTCCATTGCAGAGGGGCAGGTAGTTCTGAACCTGCTCTATTGCACAAACATACCAGATTTATTTCTCCGGAGCTATAATGATGAACATTGAATTTCGGTGTTTAATGACTGGCAAGGTACTACTTTCTGTGCGTCTGCAAGAGCCTCATGGCCCAGGCTGGTGGAGTCCGGCAAAGGGCCACCAGAGGGTTGGAAGCTCACGTCCTTCGGAGGCTCTGAGCGCATGTTTTCAGACCGTCCTACTAACAGGATGTGGGGAAATGATATCTGTGATTCTAACGTACCCTTCGTTGATTCTAAGTATAGTTGAACACCTTCCCATATGTCTTTTAGCTGTTTCTGTTTCTTCTTCTGTAAACTGTGTATTTCCCATTTTTCTACCCTGATATTGGTTGTCTTCCTGCTGATTCATAAGAATTCTTTCGTTTTTTAGAAAATTGGTCCTGTTTTTGTCGTGCAAATATTTTTATTCTTATTTTGTTCTTATTCTTATTTGGATTTGTTTATGGTGTTTTTTGTATAGAATGAAACTTTAAGTTTTTATTTGGCCAAATTTAATCAGAACATACTAACACATAATTTTTATTTAAATGGTTAGTTATAAATTTCAAATCATGAACTTGTTTGTAAATGTGTATATAATTAAAAAGAAAAACATCTAATCACAAGTGTTTCTGGGATAGGCACGTTCGAATCCACACTGGAGAAAAGCCGTACAAATGTGACGAATGCGGCAAGAGTTTCACGGTCAAATCCACGCTCGACTGCCACGTGAAGACTCACACAGGTGAGGGACACATAACTGCATTGTTGGTAGATGCCTTATGATAGCATTTTATATTTTTTGTTCCTTTATATTTTGTATACATAAATATTTTCAAAATTACAGAAAGTTTAAAAATCAGGAACCATGAAGAAATGGATATAAAACTGTTTTATTCCCAAAATAGGGAAAACTATCTAAATAACACTCAGAAAAAAGGATTAGGTCACAGAAGTTGAGTTAAAAGTTGTCTTATATTCTTACTCCTGCTTGAATATCCTTGTTCATGAAAGATTACCTCTTAGTCTCATTTCAGCGAAAGAGATTTGGTGTGTTGAGGTTTTGTAAAAACTCTGGCGACTAAGCAAATCTGATGATAGTTATCAGATTGTAATTCTTTTTATGTATGGAGGAAATCTCATGAAGGGAAAAATAAATGTCTAATTTTCATGGACTTTTTCTTGTCTTCATCTAATTTGATGAACTGAAGGTCGATTGTATTAATCAAAATATGTTAGGCCTTTGCTTCTTGAATTCTGCACACAGGGCTTCCTGGTGGTTGCGAGGCTGGCTCTGTGCCTCTGCTCATGTGTGAACTCTGCTCCGCAGTGAGCTCTGGCCCTAGATGAGAGGTGCTTCTCTAAGCTGTACGTTCCTCGTGTAAAATGGGGCTAATGATAGCTACTTCCCTCACTGGAAGTTTAGATGCCTCAAAACTGTGGTCTCCAACCTCCAGGCCGTGGCCCGGTACTGTTAGGAAACGGGCTGCTAATCATTGCCTAAGCTCTGTCCCCAGTCCTCCTCCCACCATGGAAAAATTGTCTTCCAGGAAACTTAGGAACCTGGGGGGCCACACAGCAGGAGGTGAGCGGAGGGCCAGTGAGGGAAGCTTCATGGGCATTTACCGCTGCTCCCCATCGCTCCCGTCACTGCCTGAGCTCCAGCCCAGCCAGCCCCTCGCCCCCACCCCCAGGCCATGGAAAAATTTCTTCCATGAAACTGCTCCCTGGCTCCAGAAAGGCTGGGGGCCATTGCATTAATGCATTTAAATAGCTCAGAGACGTGTTTGGCCTTTGGCAACCTCACAGTGAATGGAGAGCTGTTGCTATTATGATTATCAAAGTAATTTATATTTTTAGATTTTGGTTATAAGCAAAATTGAACAAGTACAAATGGAAGTTCGCACATTTATATGAAGCACTGTGATTCTTTTCTGATGGGTTAATATTTAGAACTAAATACACAGATATGTGGACTTACTTAACATGACCCTCCTGTGTACAGTTTTCCTGTCGCTTCGTTGGGTCCCTGTATTTGTCCATCTTGTGTAACACTGTGAGCTCACGCAGGGCGAGGGGGGACCAGCCTTCCTTACCTTCGCACCCCCAGGTCTAGAGTGTTGGCTCACACAGTAGGCGCCCCGTTATGTTCAGGACAGCCCGGCACATGCTGCTCGGTTGTCTGCTTGCTTCGGCAGTTCCGCGCAGGCTACGTGGAGAAGGGGTGGAGAGAGAAGGCTGCGCAGAAGTGTCCTTCGGAGCCTCTTTCTTTAGTCTGAAGTGATGGTGTGATTTCTGATGCCACAGAGCAGTTTCAGGATAACAGGTGTCACTAGTCCCTCCGCGGATCCTGGTGCGTGCCATCTCTTGTAAAAACCAGCATTGTTGCTGGGCCGGTAGAGGGAAAAACGAAAACCAGGAAGTTTTCTACTCCCAGAGGCTCTTGCAGGGCAGAGTCATTGCCAGTGGCCCCTTTGTGGCCTTGTCATACCCGGTGATCATGGAAAGCACAGCATCTAAGGGACGAGGTACGTGATGCTGACACGCTGATCTTTGACTCTCAAAGGGAGTTTCCTTTCCATGTTCTGCACGTGTGAGGCCTGCGCTTGTGTTTTGGTTGCCCCGTTTGGCAGAACAGACCATGGGGAGATGGCGAGGTGTTCAAGCGCCCTCTACGGAATCAGAGAGGGGCGACGGCAGTGCAGAGCGGGGCTGGGGCCCACCCCACCCACTGCTTCTGGTAAACAGGAGCCAAGTGCTGCAGGGTCAGTGGGTGGGTCAGTAGGCGCAGTGGTTAGAGGCACCCCAGGCCTCAAGGGCTGGGAGAACACCAGATCCAAATTGTGAGCAGGGTGCCGCTAATATCCACGGCAGTCGCCTGCTGCGTCATAGTCTCGCAGGTGAGATGCTGCTCACGGCACTCCCACCCCCGGATCCCGCACGCCTGGCCGGCGGGGGGTGCGGCTGCGCTGTCCTCGCCCTGTTGACGCTGGGCTGGCCTCCCCACAGGGCAGAAGCTCTTCAGCTGCCACGTCTGCAGCAACGCGTTCTCCACGAAGGGGAGCCTGAAGGTGCACATGCGTCTGCACACGGGAGCCAAGCCTTTCAAGTGCCCCCACTGCGAGCTACGTTTCCGCACTTCTGGGCGGAGGAAGACGCACATGCAGTTCCACTACAAACCAGACCCGAAGAAAGCCAGGAAGCCCGTGACGCGGAGCTCCCCCGAAGGGCTGCAGCCTGTGAACCTCCTCAGCCCGCCTCCCAGCGACCCCAGCGTGTTCATCATGAACAACTCCGTGCTGACCGGACAGTTCGATCAAAATTTGCTGCAGCAAGGGCTGGTGGGCCAGGCTATTCTTCCTGCCTCCGTGTCAGGTACGTGCCGAAGCTGGGAGTGGCACAGTGACCGTGCGATACGCATCGCATTGTCTGTTCCCATGATGGAGCAAACAGCGTTTCCAGCAACAGGCGGGGGAAGAGGGAAACTTCGTCTTTCAGACGTAGCTGCCTTCTATCTCCCATTCTGTCTTCTGTGACGTCTGCTTTTTAACACCTAGCGCTTTCTTTAGCTTTTCTTTCTAATGCGTTTACACTTGGTTTTTCTCAGTTGGCGCTCCCATAAATTCGGTGGTGAGGTGTGTGGTTTACACATACTCGTTAACATTGTTTTTAATGCGATGGAGTTATCCAGTTGCTCTCGGGCCCGTGGTGCTTGGACAGTACTCCGTTTTGGTCGGGGGGTTATTTGTGTACTTGGAGCGAGCGCGGCAGCTGTGAGGGTGAGCAGACGTCCCGAGTGCCTTCCTTTCTGCTTCTGTCACTTGTGGCTTGATTGCAGCCTGACTGCAGTTGGCTGTTGTCGTTCTGAACCTTGGACTAATCAGTGGAATCTGTTTCCTGATATGTTTCAAATGAGTCATACCATTTCACAGAGTTTTATTTTGTGACGAATAAGTTACATAATGTGTGTGGTGTAATGTAAGTATTAGTATTTCTTAACGAGAGCATATTGATGTATATAGAACTTACATATTTAGCAATCCCTGCGTAAATAGGGAATTCCTTTAGTTTCGAGAAGCGTGTATAATATTCGGTCATTCCCTTTCTCTTTCTCTGGCCAGCGGGGGGTGACCTGACGGTGTCCCTGACAGACGGGAGCCTGGCCACCCTGGAAGGCATCCAGTTGCAGCTGGCCGCCAACCTGGTGGGGCCGAACGTTCAGATCTCTGGGATCGACGCCTCCAGCATCAATAACATCACGTTGCAGGTACGGCTCCCGCCTGGTTTGCTGTGCTGTCGTCGTGTCGCAGACACCGGCAGCAGGGAGTTTTCATGGCAGGTGTCTGTGTCGCTTCCCAGATCGACCCAAGCATCCTGCAGCAGACGCTGCAGCAGGGCGGCGTGCTCACGCAGCAGCTCACGGGCGAATCCAGCGCGGCCCCACAGAACAGCGCTCTCCAGACGCCGGACGGCACGGTCCCCGCCAGCGTGGTCATCCAGCCCCTCTCAGGCCTGTCCTTGCAGCCCGCGGTGACGTCTGCCAACCTGACCATAGGCCCTCTGTCCGAGCAGGAGTCCGTGCTGGCCACCAGCAGCAGCGGTGAGAGCCTTTCACTCTTGCTGGTTGCACAGCTGGAGTTTCAGGTTCCTGCTTAGAGCTCGTAATTGCAGTTAGGGCGTTCTGATGTCACTGTCTTCTCTTTGTAAAGCTCACCAAATAAATCAAGCATCCTTAGATTTAAAAAAGCCTTTCTTAGGATTAATGGTGCTTATTCAGTACATTCACGTAGATCGCTACATTCACATAACGATTCTTTCCACACTGGCTTCCCACCTCGTCACAAGGCCTTCTTGCTGTTCTAGATGATGGAATTAGAGGTGACTGATATTTTATTCTGAGGTGTTCTCTTTTTGCCATAACATTTTAACTGAAATATTTTTAACATAAGAAAGGAGAAAAATGTTTTTTTAAAACTGTACTTTGTTTTGCTTTGTAACGATGATCAGGGACCCAAGACCTCACCCAAGTGATGGCTCCGCAGGGTCTAGTGTCCCCCTCCAGCGGGCCCCACGAGATCACCCTGACCATCAACAACTCGAGTCTGAGCCAGGTCCTGGCTGCTGGACCCTCCGCCACGGCGTCGTCGGGGTCTCCGCAGGAGATTACCCTGACTATCTCTGGTTAGTAAGTTAATGCTTTACACGTCCTTTCACCTGCAACTTAAGTCCTGTGTGTCTTACTGGTATCTCTCTTTCCACGACGCCCGGCTTTGCACGAAGGCAGTGCTCAGTAAGTATTTGTAATTTACACGAGAAGTTCAAGTTTAGTGAAAATAACGTGTTAAAATTCAAATCTAATGCCAGAAATTAAAAATTAGAGTTTCTCATTCCAGTTGGAGTCAAATCAAACTAATTAATTAATTTTTAGAGAGTAAGTTACTTCTGTCACATTTTTTGTTTGGCAAAGAGCAGAAAACGTAGCTTCGTGATTCTTACTCACGCGCCATTAAACTAAAGGCGGCTCGTTGGTATAAACTGTGCACTACGACGCCATAGCTGCCTGCGGTACTGCCCTTCTCTGATGTCTTCAGAATTCTGTTGAGATTACGTAGAGATATTGAAAATATGGTAGAACTCGAGAAGTAGATAAACAGGTAGAAAATACCATTTGGCAGTAAAATTGGCGAAGTAATCCTACGCGTCAGTCACCAAGCTAGCTTGCTCCCTGTCCGGGCTGTGACGTTCAGTCAGATTTTCCTCCACATTTGCCTTCCTCGCTCCTTACGTCTCCCTGGTTCTCATCGCATGCTCTTCTCTACGTGAGCCTGGGGCGTGTTTTCCTGCTGTGCTTTGCCCACGTGATTCTTAGCTATGAGCTTGTCATGTTAACTCGAGCCATTTTTCAATTCAACAGCTATTTTCCTAGCCCTTACTATGTGCCAGGCTTTATCCTAGTGACTTCTACAAATACTAACTCATTTAATATTAATTCATTTAAGCCTCGTAACTACCTTATGAAGTCGTTAAGGAAAACATTTTGTTGGAAATCAAAATAACCCCCATGGAAATACAATGTGGTGAGGGGAGCGCCCCATGTCCCCTGGAAACCTGCCTAAGAGTGGCAGAGTCTGCCGTGAGATTTATCAGAATGGTATTTCTGTTGTTTCAGTGAGACTTCTGTAGAAATTAATTTTGGAATTGAAAGAAAAGGTATTTAGAAGAAAACCCAAACCTTTCTTTTTCAGGAGGGTGTCTATTTCTTTTAGTATGTGAGAAATTTGAGCAACTGTCTTTATACAGAGCTTTGCTTTTAAATGACATGCAGTGATTTTTTACATGCTGCTGGACAGCAGAAATGAATATTGAATTTTATATAATCCAGTAATCTTCCTTTCATTATATGTGTATCTGGATTGTAATGTCGAAAATACAGAAGAGTTATTTTAAGGCAGCTGTTCTGTTGATAAAATTGACTTTATTTTTGAGTGCCCTCGACGTGGGAGGCATCGTGCGTGGCATGTCCTTACTAAAGACACGTGACGCACAGCTCTTGCCTGTCGCTCAGAAACTGTGTTACGCAGCTTGTGGACTGTGCTGCTGTTTCTCCTGTATTTTCCTATCTTTGGTCATTTGGTTATCTTATTACTTACTAGTGATATTTGAAAGTGTATGTGATTATAGCTGTAATCTTTTTAAATTTGACTTTAAGGTTTCTTGTTTTCTTCTCACTGTGATGGATGATGAGAATTGGCTGTAGTGCATCCTAAGTCAAACTTTCCTAATCCCATTCTGAAAGGCGTATAGAAAGCATTTAATTTATGGTCACCTGTTGAAAGCATCTAGATATTCTATAGAAATTTTCAGTTATTTTGTAGGATATTCTTTTTCCATCAATGCATAGAGTTCTAAATGCTTACAAACACTAGGAAATGCAGATATTACTTCAGTTAAGTTTTACAGTTTGGCAGTTCATGAGTCCTGCATTTGGAGAAGAATAATTAAATATTGGGTAAAAAGCAAGGACAGTCCTTTGCCTCCCTGAGTCATCTTGTATAAATACAATGAAAGCCCTCTTCCCTGATGTTTTCAGCCCAGTTTTAATAAAAAACTTTATAAAATAGAGAATCAGAAAGTGACACCTACATACTTTGAACATCCATCCATGGATCTTTCGAATATGGGTCTGCTCTGCTGATAATACATTTTCCATATTTTCCTTTTGCTTGTACTCACGCCCATGATGCAGTTTCTGTGTCTTCAGAGCGGCATGAGAATGTAGGTGATTATCAAGCAACCTCAGTGCAGCGTCCTTCTGTCTATTGATGCTTTTCCCCTCTGCTTTTGTACGGTTGTCTTGCTTACCCTAGTTTGAGAGCAGAGTTTTCAAAGCATCTTGCCTTTATCATGTCTTTCTGAAGCGTTCAGTTTGGTTTTCGTTGGAACTTTGACAGTTTTTATTCTCACATTCATTTCTCGTTTCCATACTATTTGGTTACATTATATGCTTGCAGCCGCTAATAAAGCTGGAGTGAGCTGGCGAAGCAAGTGTGTTTCGGTAGGTTGTGTGGCAGGCGTGTTAGCGCGCCCGTGAGCGTTCAGAGCCAGGAAGGCAGGAAACACTGAAACACGTTTTTCCTTCCGCTGGCAGCCCATTACATTTGGAAATATTTTCAGTGAAAGTTTTATTCAGCAAAGTATGTGATTTTAAGTGCCTAGATACTGAGTTAAAGTAGAACTCTTAAGAAATATTTTAAAAATACTTTATAGCTTAAAATGTGTGAACAAATACTGTCATTTAGGGAAATGTATTTTGTGATCCCATTTTCATTTTTTCTATATATATTAAAATGAAAGCCTTGAGGATGCTATTACATGTTTAACGTGCTTGCCAATGCGTAAGTTAGAATGTTACTTTCAGATATCACGGTATTTATTTCTGTGGAGGTCACGGTCTTACTCAGCACAGTTTTTTTTTTTTTTTCGAGACAGAGTCTCACTCCCTTGCCTGGGCTAGAGTGCTGTGGCGTCAGCCTAGCTCACAGCAACCTCAAACTCCTGGGCTCAGGTGATCCTCCTGCCTCAGCCTCCCGAGTAGCTGGGACTACAGGCATGCGCCACCATGCCCGGCTAGTTTTTTCTGTATATTTTTAGTTGTCTGATTAATTTCTTTCTATTTTTAGTAGAGACGGGGTCTCGCTCTTGCTCAGGCTGGTTTCGAACTCCTGAGCTCAAACAATCCGCCCGCCTCGGCCTCTCAGAGAGCTAGGATTACAGGCGTGAGCCACCGCGCCCGGCCATCAGCACAGTTCTGATGGAAGTAGTGAGCTAAGTGGAAGCGTAGGGTTGTTGGCACCGGCAGTGAGTCATCGATCCACAGGTGCCACCTTGGCTCTCACAGAGTGTGACCTCAAACTCCTCAGGTACACGGCTAATGACGTAGCCAGGAAAGACATTCCGAGAGATCATAGTTAAAGACCCGTGCACTTAGTATGGAGAGAATAAACCATCTTTAGCACGGCAGACTTTCTGTTTTGTCACGTGCAGTAGCATTCCGTGAGGATCCGTGGCTTATATATAATTCTAGGATACAGAATGCTGTCTAGAGTTATCAACCAATTGATAATTCTACTTTTTAAGTAATGAAAGTAAATAATTTTATTCAGTGTCACAGGCATTGCATTTATGCAGATTCACGAAGCCGCCCCGTCTGACCGAGCACTGAAGTCTCTTAGCGGGGAGGAGTTGCTGGCACCAGCTGGCCGTGGCAAGCACACTGGGGAGAAGGCAGCTTTCAAAGACTGTGAAGTATAGACTTACAAAAAATAAACCTATTAGTGAATGAGCACAAGTGAAACGTTACAGTTTCATAAGTAACCATTAACAGTTTAGGATAACATGTCTACCTAGTTCTCTTTACCTTGTAGAGAACCTTATTTTCCAACTCTGTATATCAATTTTTGAGAAACAACAATTAGTCTTCAGATATATTTGTACCCAAAAGCTAGACTTTCTTCTTTTTTTTAGACTTTTTTTCATGCTTAATTGACATCCTCTCTTGTCTAGTAATTCATTTATTCAATAAAAGATTGTGGTATGCACTGCGTGGTAAGAATTGTATGAAATCTGGGAATAGTTAGCAAAGTAAACACAGGCGCCTGCATTTTGGATCTTAGGAACGAATAGGGTGAAGACGTTTTTTGAAGAGTCCATAAATCAGCGTAAAATGACAACTGTATCAGTAGGAGAGAGGCAGGGGCTGAGAGAGCAGGCCACGGGGCTGGGCCCTGCGGGGACGGCTTCTCTGGAGAAGCCCAGCTCAGCCGAGGAAGGACCTCACTCTCCAGATGGGGCCAGCGTTCCCCCCCAGCCATAGTGCGGTACTGGCGGGCATGTGGGGGCTTTTGCTGAACCAAAGAAGGCCCGTTAGCTAAAGCAAGGAGGCCTGGGCCACTCGGGACCTTAGGGGAACTTACTGTCCACCACCTGCCCCCAGCTTGCTGAGGGGTGGCTGAGAGCCCGGGGGAGCCAGACGTAGGCACAGTCCCAGCAGATGCCGCGTCTGAGCGCCTGGGCCGCGGTCTCACCCGGTTCTCCTTTATCCGTCCATACGTTTGTTTGACTTGGGGGCTCTAAAAAGCTGTATCATAGCACTTATTAATCGGAAATCAGAGAGGCAGTGTGTTTTCTTTTGTTTTTTAATTAAGGGCAATTTTGTTTTATGTTATAATTGACAACATTCTAGTACATTCGGGTTATAATTTAGTCTATCATGAGTAAGGTGTCCAAAATATATCAGGTACTATTAAAGTCACATAACAAACTTTTAAAAAATTTTTTCTAAGGGTCGTGGTTGGTGTTTGCTTTTTTAAAGGCTTAGGCAGTGGTGTCTTTGCTTATCATCTCTAGAATTCTAATCCCAGGCTGTGAGTTTGTCATTGTTCCCAGTCTGTGTGGTTCCCGTTGTGCTATGGAGATGTGCTAATGTTACAGCAGGGCTGACCGAGAATAGACCCAGAGACACACACGGAGATATGGCAAAACAGGTTTTACACTTTACGCTGGCCGGCAGTTGGCCCAGAGGGGAATTTGCTCTCGAAATTCTGAGCACCAGACAAAGAGCATTGCAGTCTTTTATACCCTCTGCTTAAGGAGGAGGGGCACGGCTATAACAGGGTTAACTTTAGTGAGGCAGAGTCCTAAGCTACTTCAGGCCTGGTACACTAATTGCTACAGGTGATTTCTGAGGGCGCAGCTGCGGAAGGTGGGAGTTGCAAGGGAGGAAGCCCAGGGAAGGATGCAAGGGAGAAAACCTGGTAGTGGAATTTTTCAATTTTCCACTTCACTTCCTGTGTGCGGGCCGGGGTGAGTGGGTGTCCCTGGTGTGCGGGCTCTGTCTGGAGGCCACAGGGATACAAGGGTCCTCAAGCCTGGTCCTCTGGGGAGGAGACCGGCATCAGCGATGGGGCCCGTGTCTTCCTGGCAGCCCTGCCTGGCATCCTTGTGAGCCCTTGGCAGACCGATGGAGAGACAAGTAGAGCTGTAGATGTTTTCCTCTAAGTGGAGTGTTTTTTTGTGCTTTTTGGTGATCTGGATGTTTGCTGGTGCAGCAGATTACTTAATTCAAAATCGAGGATGTCCGGACAGAATGGAACAGTCGGGTGGAATGAGAACACGTGAACTCCGAAGGCTGTGTTTCAGCTGCCAACGTTGCTTTAAATTCCTGTGATCTGGCCAGCTCGGCAGTCCAGGCGTACCCGTAACTCTGCCTCCACGGACACGTGCTGGTGGAGCATCCTGCCAGCATCTCGTCTGCAGGCGCAGGTTCTCTCGGGGCAGCAGAGCCGTCCTCAGCACGTACAAGGCTCTCGTGGGTCAGACAACGGATGCTGCTCAAACATAGCAACATACCCTTTTTGCTGGTTCAATTTTTTTCTTTTCTTTAGTCTTTTAGACTTTTTTTTTGATTTAGAGCCAACTGAGAAAATTTGTCTCTTTTATGTTGCTTTAGCTTGTATCCCAGATGTTAAATTGAAAAAAGAAAAAGAATTTCAAGGGATTTGGTAACATTGTAAAATAAAAGATGAGCTGATAATTAGAGAACATTTGTGTATTAATGTAATATCAGCTATTCTTAAGTACAGGATTAATCTTGCATGATAAGTGAGCTGTATTATGTTCTCAGATACCTGTGGCATCTTTGAATAATCTTGTATATAGGAAGAGATCCGTTATACATTGACGTACTCAATCTTGGATATTGAGCAGATATTTTTAGGGTGGTTTGAATATCCCATTAGTCCCAGTTGTAATTCTGTAGCTGATCCCACCTCTACAGTAGCAGTTAAGAGATTGCCTCTTAATGGGCAGTATTTATTATCTAGAGTCAGGTCAGTCCCAGATCTAGCCTCAGGCCACATCAGTAAGAATTAAAATTTCAATGACATTGTTTTGAGATTAAACATGGCTCTTCTAAGGTAAACACTGAAATAAAAACTCTTGCCAGTCCTTTATATCAGAGCGTAATGAAGGTGCTGTGGCTGTTATCATTTCTGAATTCTCTGTTAAGCAAGGTTTGGTTAAGACTTTTCAGCCTGTGGCTGTTTGCATCTTAATGGAAGGCACTGAAAGAAGAAGTGTATCGCCTCGTAGGGATTTACAGATAAATCCAAGTGAGGCCTTTAGTCAGAGTTTCACGGGCAGGATAGCAGCACACGCTTTCGTTCAGGTGTGGGATGCGGGAGTTGAAGGCTGTTTCAAATTTTGATCTGGATGACATCCGTTACAAAATCGGACACAGTATTAATAGTTTCTCTAAAAAATGGTCCACTATAATGTAAGTCCCCGCAAAGGAAGATAATACTAGAGGAAGATGGTAGAGGCTTGAAATTTAGCATAACTTTTAAAGGAGTTTATCTCAAATTGGTATTATCTTTTTGTTGTTATCTTATTCCACCTTTAAATTAGGTTAATTTTGATGAATAAGTTGAGTTCTGCTTTCAGTGGAAGTAAAGACTCTTTGTTCACTATTTCTTTGTAAGGGTATTTTTCTTCTAGGTTTAAGTACAGTCAGTTACTTACTTTCTAATACTCAGCAGGGTGAACATGTCCCACCCGCGGGCGTACGTGGCAGTCTCGTCCCAGCCTGGTCTGGGTACCTGGGGACCAACAGTCCCGTGGGTGCTTCTGTCCTGCTCGGCCACCCACTCCCTCTCTTCCCACATTTCTGCTAATCTTAGGAAATAACTAGTATCTTTTAAACTACTTGTGAAACCTTATAAAATTGTAAGCTTTCTTAGAAGCTGTGAAACCTTACCCCAACAAAGATTTAAGTCAGTGTTGGGTGTGGTGAGCGTATGGTTTATTAATCCTTTAAAGATCACTTTCTTGAGTCAGAATCGTGAAGGGAAGCGAGACTTAGCCTCCTGTATACATCCTGGAGGAGCACTGGCTTCAGAAGAGTAAGTGGGATTGTGAAAGTCGAAGTCTGCAATCTGTACTGAAATATTAGATCCTAATTTTCATGTTGAGAGCTTTTAATTTGAATCCAAAACTGTAGCTTTTAGAGCTATTAACAGATAGACAATTAGGAGCTGTTTCCATTTTTTTCTGCTGCAGTCACGAGTTCTTCTCAGTCATACGAAGGGTGGCTCTTCTGGAACTGGTGTCATCTTTAAATCCACTGAATGAAGAACATTATTAAGGGTTCACCATCTGAGTTAAAATATAAACTCTGGCATCATCTGAAGTTGTTTAGTGTTTTCACTGAACTTTGTGTAAAGATTCACTTTAATTAAATGACACACCGGCTTGTGTTTTCTTTTTTGGATTTCTCATGTGGCACAGTCCTGGGACCTTTTGATATGTTAACAATCACTAGAGAGTCGGAATTATTTTACCAGTGGGAAGGGTTTGGAAAAGGCATTTGGTTCCTTTATTTCAGGACTTAGGGCGAGGTAGCTTTGCTTTGGTTCTTTCCAGGCATGATCCTGTGTGAGACTTGGGGGACGTGCGTCTCGTCCCCATCCCGCCTCCGGGCGCTTTGAGGGCAGCTGTGCCGGACAAGGACAGGCTGCCCCTCCCCAGTCTCTCCTCCCGATTTTGACTGAGATTTTGACTGAACGGCAGTCCACGCGGCTGCTCGTTGCGCCTTCCATGGGCCCGCTCACGTTAGAATCACCCCGCATGTTAGCTTGCAAGCGTACGACTGCGTGGGGATCGTGGGGGAGATGCGCGGTCGGTGCTGTACCGGTGCCTGGAGTGCTCAGGGCACGCAGACGCCCTCCACAAATCCACACTCCTCGCTGTGCTGTCCGGCACGTCCGCGCAGCCGGCGGGGGGGTCTGACGTAGCTGGAGTCCGAGCAGAGAGTCCTCGCCTCCTAATGGTTCTACTGCTTTTGAAGGTTCCAGGTGTGAGCAGCACAGTGTGGGACTCCGGGAGTGTGGATCTGTGGAGGCGCTGTGTTTGGAGGACTCGAGTTCCAAGTAAGTAACCAGGTTTCCTGCTGGCCCCGACTCTGGGAGATGCTCTGGGCTGATGTGACCCACGTCACGGCTGGGTATCGACAGGAGTTAGTTTTGTTTGGTTTTTAAGCGTAATCAGGAAATAGCTTTTTGAATTTATCCTTTAGTTGTCATCTGGTATCCTTAGTGTCTGGCAGTGGCCGAGGCAGGCGGATGAGGTGTACGCGTGTCAGGCGGATGGATAGGTAGACCGCGAGAGTGAAGGGTGTGTGCCTGCACGTGCGTGTGCTTGTGCTTTGAAAATCGCTCGTGCTGGTCCCCACGCAGGACTTCCACAACCCCCTTCGCAGCCCGTCTCGTTTGCCGGTGGGCGCATGAGTGTCTATTTCATAGAAGAAAAGGCTTTTCTTGCCAGAGTCTGTCCCAGATTAACTTCCTTTCTCTCATTATTGGCTACCAGGGGAAAATACTTAAAAGGTTTTTTTTTTTCCGAAGAAAATTAAGATGTCTCGCTGGATAAACTAATATGTAATGGATTTCGTGAGGTTTATTTTGATTGCCTGCGTTTTAGCAGAAGCAGAGTGGGGGTGGTGAAACGAGAAGTGAACGGAGATAGTCAGCTTCGTCCACTAGACTCTGGAGTTTGTCATTGCTCATGGTCACGTCTGATCCCTGTCTTCACCTGTCTCTTCAGTCCTGGGCAGGGACAGTGTCCTGGAAATTCTCTTGTGAGTTTTCATTCTACAGTAGCAGCAGCGACTGAGGGGGCGAGTTAACATTCTCACTCTTCTTTTGCTGGTGTTTCTCTGTATTATTCTGAAGAACCGGAGTATACTTGTGCATAAAACACTTGAAAACTAAGAAAAGCCTTATCGTCAAATTGGAATGAAAGGCCCCGTGATTTCCTTGATGCAATTTCAAAAGCTTAGGCAGTGGAGATGCTCATTATGCAGATTGGCTTCGTTGTGAAAACGTTCTTCCCTTGCCCTTAAAATTTGACGTCTCCGGCTTTTCCGCTGACCCACTATGTCCCCTCTTTTGTAGAACTGAATACTACAAGTGGAGGCCTTCCTTCAGCAACGCCGATGTCTCCGTCCGCCATCTCGACTCAGAACCTGGTCATGTCTTCGTCGGGCGTGGGAGGAGATGCCAGCGTCACGCTGACTCTGGCCGACACGCAGGGCATGCTGTCCGGGGGCCTGGACACGGTCACACTCAACATCACTTCTCAGGCAAGTGGCTCGAGGGAGGGGCTGAAAGACCCTTTCAGCAAGTCATCTTTGCAAACTTTGTTAATTTATTCTTTCCTAAATATATATTCTGAATTTGTTTCACAAAATTAAAGTGGCTTTTTTCCTGGTTAAAAAAGTAATACGTTAAATGTAAAAATGGGGAAAAAGAAATTTCAGACAGTCAAGAAAAATATTAAAAATAAAGTAAAAAAAAAGCCAAACCTTAATCCCACCACCCAAACAGAACTACAGTTAACATTTTAACATACATACCTTTCTAAACCTTTGTGTGTGTTCCTGCCTATATATACACACATATATACCCAGGTACACAGTTTTAAATTCTTACAGAAATAAGTTCATGTATATATCATTGTGTAAACTTTTTTCCCTCTTACTGTACTGTGAACATTTTCCCCGTCAATGATGTTAGCAATGCAAAACTTTTAGTTTTGAAAATAAGCTGTGTTGAGGGGCATTATATTGTATTCAAGGTTTGCATAAGTAGAATGGGAATTTTCATGCCCTTAATCATTCAGGTTCTTGGATGAATTCCCCCCAGTAGATAAGCCAGGTCAAAGGTTTGTCACAAAGGGCCTTACTGAGGGTGCAGATGAACAGATGCGTAGGGTGGGTGTGTGCCTTCCCTAGGTGCCACCTTCCAGAACCTCCACATGTTCAGCTATCTGGAAGGTCCAGGATGTGCCTTGAGCTGAGATGCTGAAAAACTTTTCAGAGTTTAATTAGAAGAGTCATAATGATAAATTACGATTAATTATAGTGAAGATTAATCATAGTAAAGCTATGTGAGAATTTGGTAGTCGACTGTAAAAAACTGTCCTTAGCTGATCCAAATTCTGATCCCGTGCATCTGTCCCTGGCTGCAACGATAGCAGAATGTGCCGCAGAGCTCAGCTCCTTCGTATTCCCTCCAGCAGAGCGCTTTCTCTGGTAGTCCTGTCTGCCGTGTGGGCTCACTATGCAAGAAAAACAGGATTTTGGCATCTAGAGCAAGATTGGTCCTAATCCTGTCACAGCCGCATGCTGGGGAAGTCAGCCCTTCCAAGCTCGAGCGCTCCTCCTTCGGGACACAGTGACATCTCCTCTGCCATGCGCCCAAGCAGTGTGCAGGCGGCTCCCGTCGGTGTGCGATGCTCACGTGCCCTCAGCAAACGGCCCTTCCGCGTCCCGCAGGTGGCCCCAGCACAGCTGCCGCCTTTCCTGAGGTGACACAGGCGCTGCCAGCAAGGGCCGTGTGCACTGGGGACAGCGCTTCCCTCTGGCCAGCCGGCACCTGGTGCAGCAACCCCCACGGGCCCCGCCACTGCTCCCAGGGACCCGCCGGCCAGCCTGCGACAGGCCGTGTCTGGCACCAGGAGCAAAGTGTGTCGTAGGTTATTCAGCTGAGCTCCTTCCTGAGCTTTGTGTGGTGAATAATTGTTTATATATTTTAATGCACATTTACTTGCTCTTATATGTTACTCAATATCTGTTTGTCACAACATTATTATTAACCTTCTAAATATTAAAAATTAGTCATGTATTTTAAAATTATAGTTGGAACCAAAGTAGCCATCTCAGGGTGTAAATGACTGGAGTATTTTTCCAGATGCAGGAATCTTGGTGGTTTCAGGGCGGGCTGGCCGGGCTTCGTGCTTTCCCAGCCTCCTCCCACGTCACGGGCCAAGTTGAGGCCGCCTGCCGTCCAGGGCCGGCTGGGGAGTAAGAGTCCTTTCACTTGCTTCCCGCTCAGAGACACTTCAGATCCAGGTACAGGACTCTGCAGGGTGACTGAGGGTTAGCTTCTCTTTCCCACCTTTTTATTTGCTGCCAAGGTACTGTTGTTATATTTACATGGTAGAGCAGTGAATGGAACCTTCACGTCCAGTTCTCTGGGAGAGCCCAAGGGCATGAGAGGCTTCCTGCTGCCCCAGCTTTCGCGTCTGGAGCCACCTTTGTCCTGATGCTCCCGTCAGCTTTCCGGGTCCTCTGTGCTTTTCTCACTGTATAACTTTAACTATGGTAGTTAAAAAAGTCGTCAAGAAGTGAAAATTAAAGTGTACATTTCAATCAAGTTAAATACCTTCGACTGGCTTTTGGGGATGGAGTTTGACCAAAAAAGCCAGAAAGGCATTTATGTCAGTGATGATGACATGCGTTTTCTGTATGGTGCCTTATATCACTTAGAGAATTACGCATTATAATTAAAGCAAAAGCTCGGTAAGTGGTTCTCAGCATGCAGTAGGTTAGATTTGCAAAGTCTGTCAGTGTTTGCTGGGATGCCAACGCTTCCTGTGCAGAGCCTGTGGCTGCCGGGCCCACGGCAGCCCGTGGGCGGGCAGGCTGCTGGGCGCAGGGGGGCGTGCTGCGCAGGGAGGTTCTCCAGGAAGGGCTGCAGTGGCCCTGGCACACAGCGATGGTGGCCGTGGGCAGCGTGGTTGTGGGGTGGGGGTGACGGATGGCCAGGCTGCTCCTGTGGCCCGTTTCTGGGTCCACGCCCCTCACCAACCAGCAGCCCAGGCTCTGTGGCTCCACGTCAATCCCTGGCTGTGGTGCATTCCAGTTCTTCCAGAAAACTGCGCCTGTCACAGTCCCCAGTGTCGGGGACGAGGCCTGGTATTCTTCACTGGCACGCGAGATGAGGTTCCTCATTGGCTGGACCTCGGCCGCCGCCCCTTCTGCTGTCTCCCTCCCACATGCCCTCACGGACTCTGCGCTCTGCTCGCAGAGCTGCCGGGAGACCACTCCTTGCCTCCTCTCCCTAGACTACCCGTTGCACACCCTCCCCCGCCTGCCTTCTGGGGTCCCCGGCGCACCGGGCACCCTGCGCCTCCCCACCCGTCCACTCGGCCTGGGCCCCCCATGGCTTGTCCAGCTGTGAGCAGCGAGAGCCCAGCGCGGTGGCGACTGCGTCCACCAGGTGCACTAGCAGTTTCTGTTGAGCGTTGGCGGGTCAAGCCGGTGCCATAGATTCTTTTCTACACTTTTAAGAAATTATCAAATACAAGGCCAAGTGTAGTGGCTCACACCTGTAATCCTAGCTCTCTGGAAGGCTGAGGCGGGCGGATTGTTTGAGCTCAGAGTTCGAAACCAGCATAAGCAAGAGTGAGACCCCATCTCTACCAAAAATAGAAAGAAATTAATTGGACAACTAAAAATATATAGAAAAAATTAGCCGGGCCTGGTGGCGCATGCCTGTAGTCCCAGCTACTCGGGAGGCTGAGGCAGGAGGATCGCTCGAGCCCAGGAGTTTGAGGTTGCTGTGAGCTAGGATGACGCCACGGCACTCACTCTAGCCAGGGCAACAGAGTGAGACTCTGTCTCAAAAAAAAAAGAAAAAAATTATCAAATACAAAATTTTAAACCCCAATTAATAATGTATTCTCCAAAAAGTAATTTTAAAATCTCCAATAGAAATTGTGTAGCTTTATTTGAATCTCTCTTCTATTAGCTGACAAACTTTATTAGTCTTACAATGATTTAGTACTCTGAAAACATGAAAAAAACAGATCAAACCTTTCTTAGTTTTATTCGTGATATTTTTCTAAATATAATGAATCTTTATATAAATAAAGTCACCATTTTGTTAAGAGATTAATGAACCTATAAAAAAAGTCTGTAAATGTGTTAATTATTATGATTGTTTATGATCATAAAAATTTGACCTGACGATTAGAAGGTGGTCAAGAGAAATTAACGAGTTTCTAGTGATAATTGTTCAATATAGGAAAGACTATTCACTAAGAGATGAATATCGATTGGTTTAACATTAGTCCCTTAAAATGACACATGCTCCTTGAATTTAATGGGAAATGAATTAATAGCACTGGGAGGGGCTCACACGTGAAGAAATCAAGTTGTTCAGTGTTATTCTGTACTTAGGATTTGTACACAGCACATGAAAAAAATCAGAATCTCCCCCAAGGAACTAAAAGGAAACAATAATGTAAACATTTAAATTATTATAAAATTTAAAATGATATAGAAGTAACATTATGTTTATTATATATTATTTTTGGTTTTTTTCTTTATAAAGTCCATAAAAGAAAATGGTTCTAAAAACAAAGAAAGGTGGCCTTAAAATAGTTTAATTAAATAGTATTCTTAAATAGCTTATGTCCAATGAACAAAGTTAAATCCATAATAACAAAAAGTTTGGAACAAATATGTTTCTGTAAGTCCCTAATTAATCCTAATTTAAAATTTGAAAATGGCCTAATTATAGAAGAATATTATGGAGGTAAATATAATTCTAATTAAAAGAAAATTAGTTTATTTTTAAATAAAATTCTGTTGAAGAAAAAGTTAAAATGCAGTGATAAGAAACACATTTATAATAAAAAGTAACTTTGTGAGGAAATTATTAAACAATTTCTTTTTTAATTGCAAACTTGAGATGATTTATTCTTTCCAAATTTGGGACTGTTGAGGGGTGAGGAGGATCTGGTTGGCCACTTAACTCTTGACAGTTTTATAAGGAAGTGTAAACATGCCTGCAAAAAAAATCCACTCAAGAAAGCAAAATGATTTTCAGTTCTATTCTGAATATAAAAAATAATTTACTTGTTCATGAAGGGAATTCTATTTTACATGAATTCTTGTATTTTTTTAAAAAAACTCTATTGATAATTGGCCAAGTGTAAAACATTTAAAACTTGGTATTTAGATGTATAAATGTATTTTTTTTTACTTTTAATAAAAAATCAAAATTTGTGGGGTGAACCAGAAAGTAACAAGCCTTATTAAAGGCTCCTAATGAGAAAATAAAAGTCTTATTAAAGACTCCTAATGAGGCCAATTCTAAAGTAACGAATTTCATTGTAAGTGTAATAACTAGGATTGTCTGGCCGTGCTGCTTAAAGCGTTCTTAATTTTGTGCATTTCTTAGCTTTCATCTTCTACAAGCCTTCACAAGGGAGCTCATGCTCCCCTTGTTAGCTACTTCTACCCCTCCTAATTCCAGCTGCCACTCTGATCTTTCTTTAATTTTGTCATTTTAGAACAAAAAGGATTATAGTTTTTCCCTTGAAATACAGGCATAAGCTGAGAATCTCAAATGTCTTAGCTTTTGGTTGGGAATATGTGCATTTATTGAGCCAACACTGTTTCTTATGTGTGTCAGAATTTCTGGCTAGCAGTTTGTCTTTGATTAATAAAATACAGAAATGTGAATTAATAAGTCCAGTTTGATTGACACCATTTTTCAGTTTGAATAGTCTGTGGTGAGGTGGCAGCAGCAGCTAGCAATAAAAATATAACAGAAACACAACAGTAACTGGCATTTTTTAAAAATTTCAGAATATTATGGGAGTATAAACATTTGGATCCGTGAATTACTTTTGTACAGTTTGAGTCAAAGTTTTAAGTGTGTCTATTACCTAGATAGTATGCATTGTACCCATTAGGTGTGAATTTACCCATCCCCTCCACCCCCTTCCCATGTGCTTGATTTCCATTTAATTTTACTACCATATGTATACATGGGTATTAGTCATTTAGTTCCAATTTAATAGTGAGTACATGTGATGTTTGTTCTTCCATTCTTGTGATACTTCACTTAGAAGAATGGTCTCCAGTTCCATCCAGGTTGTTACTTTTTTTTTTTTTTATGGCTGAGTAATGCTCCATGGTATACATATACCACATTTTATTAATCCACTCGTGTATTGATGGCACTTGGGTTGTTTCCATATCTTTGTGATTGTGAATTGTGCTGCTATAAACATTCAAGTGCAAGTGTCTTTTTTATAAAATGTCTTATTTTCCTTTGGGTAAATACCCAGTAGTGGGGTTGCTGGATCAAATGATAGGTCTACTTTTAGTTCTTTGAGGGATTTCCATAGCGGTTGTACTAGCTAGTTTGCAGTCCCACCAACAGCGTGTAAGTGTTCCTTTCTGTCCACATCCACACCAGCATCTGTTGTTTTGGGACTTTTTGATAAAAGCCATTCTCACTGAAGTTAGGTGTGATACTTCATTGTGATTTTGATTTACATTTCCCTGACAATTAGAGACATTGAGCATTTTTTTATATATTTATTGGCCATTAGTCTATCTTCTTTTGAAAAGCTTCTGTTCATGTCTTTTGCCCACTTTTTAATGGAGTTGTTTTATGTTTTCTTGCTGATTTGTTTGAGTTCTTTGTAGATTCTGGTTATTAACCCTTTATCGGATGTATACCATGCAAATATTTTCTCCCATTGTGTAGGTTGTCTATGCGCTCTATTGATTATTTCCTTGGCTCTGCGGAAGCTTTTTCACTAAATGACAAAGGGGACACGTTATCAAAATCTGTGGGATTCAGCAAATGCAGTAAGAAGAGGAAAATTCATAGCCATAAAATGCCTACATCCAAAAGACAGAAAGATCATAAATCAATAATCTAATGAATCAGCTCAAGGAATTAGAAAAGGAAGAGCAACCCAATTCCAAACCCTGCAGAAGAAAAGAAATAACTAAGGTCAGAACAGAACTAAATAAAATTGATAATAAAAGAATTATACAGAAGATTAATGAAAATAAAAGTTGGTTCTTTGAAAAAGTGAACAAAATCGACAGGACTCTTGCTAGATTAACCAGAAACAGAAAAGAAAGGACCCTAATAAGCTCAATCAGAAATGAAAAATGAGATATTACAACTGATACCACAGAAACATAAAATGTCATCTCTGAGTACTATACAAATATCTACGTACATGAACTTGAAAATGTTGAGGAAGTGGATGAATTCTTGGAAACACACACCCTCCCTAGACTCAGTTAGGAAGAATTAGAACTGCTGAACTGACCAATAACAAGTAACAAAATTGAAACAGCAATAAAAATCTCCTAACAAAAAAGTCCTGGACCAGATGGTTTCACAGCTTACTTTTACCAGACCTACAAAGAACTGGTACCTATACTGCAGAAATTATTTCATAACATAGAGAATGAAGCAGTCTTCTCCAACTCATTCTACAAAGCCAATGTCACCTTGATACCAACACCAGGAAAGGACACAACAAAAAAAGAAAACTGCAGACCAATATCTCTTATGAATATAGAGGCAAAAATTCTCAATAAAATCCTAGCAAACCAAATTCAGCTGCACATCAAAAATATAATCCACCACAATCAAGTGGGCTTCGTTCCAGAGATGGAAGGATGGTTCAGCATACACAAATCATTAAATGTGATTCACCACATAAATAGAAGGAAAAACAAAGACCATATGATCCTCTTGATAGACATGGAAAAAGCATTTGATAAAACTCAGCACCCTTTTATGGTAACAACTCTTAACAAAATAGGCATAGACGGAACATACCTCAATATTATAAAAGCCATATATGACAAACCCACAGCCAACATCATACTGAACAGGAAAACATTGAGAGCATTTCTGCCTAGAACTGGAACCAGACAAGGTTGCCCACTGTTACCACTTCTGTTCAACATAGTGCTGGAAGTCCTTGCCAGAGCAGACAAGAGAAGGAAATCAAAGGGTATCCAAGTGGGGATAGAAGAAGTCAAACCATCGCTCTTTGCTGATGATATGATCTTATATCTAGAAAACCCCAAAGATTCTGCCAAGAGACTCCTGGAATTGATAAATAAATTCAGCAAAGTCTCAGGTTATAAAAATCAATGTACACAAATTTGTAGCATTCCTATACACCAGTAACAGTCAAGTTGAGAATCAAATCAAAGACTCAATACCTTTCACAATAGCAAAAAAAAAAAATAAAATACCTAGGAATATATTTAACCAAGGAGGGAAAAGACCTCTACAGTGAGAACTACGAAACACTGAGGAAGGAAATCGCAGAGGATATAAACAAATGGAAAAGTATATCATGCTCATGGATTGGCAGAATCAACATTGTTATTAATAAAATGTCTATACTGCCCAAAGAGATTTACAGATTCAGTGCAATTCCCATTAAAATACCAATGTCATTTTTTGCAGATCTAGAAAAAATAATTCTATGCTTCGTATGGAACCAGAGAAGATCCCGAATAGCCAATGCAACCTGAAGCAATAAGAACAAATCAGGAGGCATCACTTTACCAGACTTCAAGCTATACTACAAGGCTATAGTAACCAACACAGCATGGTATTGGCATAAGAACAGAAACATAGACCAATGGATGAGAACAGAGAACCCTGATATAAAACCATCCTCATATTGCCATCTGATACTTGACAAGGCAGACAAAAACGTACACTGAGGAAAAGAATCCCTTAGTCGATAAATGGTGCTGGGAAAATTGGATAGCCACATGTAGAAGACTGAAACGGGATCTGCACCTCTCACCTCTCACAAAAATCAACTCATGAGGAATGAAACTATAAGCATTCTAGAAGAAGAGGTTGGAAAAACTCATATAGCTGTCGGCCTAGGCAGAGAATTTATGAAGAAGACCCCAAAGGCAATCACAGCAACAACAAAAATAAATAAATGGGATGATTAAAGTAATTGGCATTTGAAAATAGCGATATTCAATGAACTTCCCTATCTAAAAGGGATAGTGAACATAAAGCTATATTAGTGTAGGTAAGGATTTTTCTTAGTCTATGTGGAAAAAATTAGGCTGTTATATGGAGATACCTAATTTCACTTTTTTAAAAAGGTGCATAAGGGAAGTAAAGAATCCAAGTCAATTTAAGGAGCTCTCTTTTCTAGAATCTCTGATGATGACTTTGTAAATTTTTTGGCTCCATTTTGCTACCTGCCTTAGGTAGTGTCTTTCCCATAAGAAATGGAGCTAAAGTCCTCTGATGGATGAAAGTTTTTTAAATGCCAGCTCAGTCCTGTTTCTCTTTCCTGATCCCTCCTCAATTCTCGTCTTCCCTGTTGGGGGCTCAGCTTGCGTAGTTCTTCTACAACATTGAGAAACATGTCTCACCTTAAACCTCAGGGCGCCGGTGACATCAGCTGCGTTCTGTGTGATCAGCTGCACTTCTAACTGTGTGTAAAATATGTCCAGAATCAGCACTGATTTTAGCAATTTAGATGGCATGCTGAGTTATTTATGTAAATTCACCATTTGCAGTACATTCTCTTCTCACCCTCCCTCCACGCTCCTGTCCTCCTCACCTCTCTCTGTTGCTCAGAGTCACTCCATAGCCGAGGTGTGCGGGAGTGGTAAAAGACGGTGGTTTTGTAGAGCAGAGCAAAACTGTGTGTGTGTTTTCAAACAAATAAACTTTTTTTTATATGTACACACACAGAAACTTTTGAGATATAGTTGACATACCAGAAGTTCACCTGTTTATTTATTTTCAATGTTTTTCTTTTTTAAAAATTTTTTACTGTTAATTAGGGGTACATAATAGCTGTCTGTATTTATAGGACACATGTGATGTTTTGGTACAGTCACACAATGTGCATTAATAAAATCAGGGTAATTGAGGTATCCATCACCCCAAGGATTAGTCATTTCTTTGTGTTAGGAACATTCCAATTCCATTCTTTTAGTTATTTTAAAGTGTACTCTAACTTACTGTTGATGATAGATACTTTGTTGTGCTACCAAATATTGCTCATCCTTTCTATTTAATGATATATCTGTTTATGTAAAGTATACAATTTCATGGTTTTTAGTATATTTAGAGTTGTATGACTGTCACCATAACCTTATTCTAGAGAGTTCCTTAAGCCCCAAAGAAACCCAGACCCATTAGCGGTGGCTTCATGTTCCCCTCACTGAGGCTCCTTTGCCCCCAGCCCCTGGCAGCCACTAACGTCCTCCGTATCTCTGTGGATTTCTCTTTTTTGGATGTTTCATACAAATGGAATCATACAACATGTGGTCTTCTGTGACTGTTTTCTTTTTCATGTAGCATAGTCTTGTGAAGTTCCTCCGTGTTGTGCCTGTTTCGGTAGTGCCAACTCATGCCTTTTTGTTGCCAGAGAATGTTCCCGTGTACCATGGTGGGTTTATGCCTTCACCAGCAGGTGGACATCGGGGCTGGTCCCGTCTTTGGCTGTGACAGTTGCGCTGCTGTGTACACGTGTGCACAGGGGTTCAAGTGGACGTCAGTTTTCATTTCTCTCGAGTTCCTGGGTTAAACGGTGGCTCTGTGGGTAACTGTTAAAGGAGCGACCAGCTTGTTTCCCGAAGTGGCTGCACCGTACAAGATCTTTTAAATTGTGACTCACTCTGCGTGTGTTACCACTCCTAAAATAATAATGGTCTTCCGCCAGGGCCAGCAGTTCCCAGCGCTGCTCGCAGACCCCCCTCTCTCAGGCCGAGGTGGAGCGGGCTCCCCGCAGGTCATCCTGGTGAGCCACACCCCGCAGTCGCCAGCCGCTCCTTGTGAAGAAATAGCCTACCAGGTACGGGGCTCACACTCACGAGCTCTGGTGTGGAGGGGGGCGTGGGAGAGGGCTGTGGGGGCCCCCTGAGCGGGCGTGTGCAATGGCAGACGCGAGAGTTTACTCATTCCAGGATTCGTTTTTTAGGGGATGAGGCTTTAGTACCACAGAATTAGATGGAGCAATCGGTGACGTGCAAGTCTAGTTTTAAATCCGTTACTGTCGTGTATTTGCCCACTGATCAGACTTCACACAGCCGTTTACTTGCATTTAGCTATTTTTGCAGATTTTCTTGTAACGTCGTTGCTGATTCTGTCGTCTCATGACATTTTTTCACATACACTTGGGTAGGTGTGTGTATAACACCTATTTGTCATTGGGCTAGTCTTTTTCCTTAAAATGCATGTTTTTTGGGGCCAAAAGTTTTAGTAAATAGTCTAAATATAGAAAAGTCTAAAAACTCTTTCCTTAAAACTTTCTAGAGTCAGAATTAAAGCACAGATGATAAATAGTCTCTGAAGGTGAGAAGTATTAAACTTTATTCTTAAGCATTTTTAGCGAATGAGTTTTCAGAGTGATTACTTACTGGTTTTCAGTAGGATAAGGACTTTCTCATAAAGAAACTAGACACTGGGTTTCCCCCAGTCCGGCCTGAGTAACCAGGGCTCGTGTAGCTGAATACCAGTTTGTGTAACTTGGACACACTCGTGTCTGGCCACCACGCTCGGGTTTGAGGATTCACTACAGGGTCTCACAGGACTCAGAAAAATCTGATGTACTCGTGGTTCTGATTTTTGTACTCGTGGTTCTGGTTTTTATACTCGTGGTTACAGTGGCAGGTACAGATTAGAACCAGCAAAAGGAAAGGCACACGGGGTGGAGTGGGGAGAACGCCGGGCGCACCCGTCCTGGTGTCCTCTCCCAGTGGAGTCACACGAATCGTGCTGGCTCTCCCGGGAACGCTGCGCAGCGGAGCCCTGGTGTCCGGTGTGGAGGACCTGTGAGGCTGACTTTTGCTACACTGTCTCCAGCCCCCAGGCCCCCAGGCCAAACTGATGCAGTGTGGCCCAGGCCCCAGGTGAAACAAAACCAGACTTTTGCTGTGAATCACATCGTTAGCACAAACTATCTGGCATCACCCAAGGTCCTGGGAATTAAAATATACTCTTATCTGCCAGGATATTTCAGGGGTTTGTAGTTTATGTCCAAGAGCTGGTCAGGGGTACTTTGGAGTGTGCGTGGTTGAACACCCCACGCCTGGTGAGTTTACTGTTCACTGCACACATGGATTGCTAGACAGAAAAAGCATTGACTTCTTGATCATTATTTTTAAACTCTCTTTGTTATGATGCGTTTGTAGTGAAACCTTATTAGTCTCCTGTGTTTCAGAGAGTTCCTAATTCAATGCCAAGGCACACTTTACTTAATTCCTGTACTTTATGTGCTTTCTGTGTGCCGGGTACTGTTCTGAGCACCTTTGTATTACCTGATTTAACCTTCACCAACCTGACAGGTAGGTATGAGTTGTTCCGTGTCAGATGAGGAGACAGGCATAGAGTGGTTAAGTACTAGCCCAGAGTGGCCGGGACAGTAATGTTGGAGCTGGTCAGTTTGGCTGCACAGCTCACTCGATGACCACTATCGTGTTATCTAAATCTTGCTGTGGCCAGTACGTTTCGAGTAACCCAAGACAGCTGCGTGCGTTCTGGTCTAATGTAACACTGGAAGTGTCCCTGGCTGAACTTAGCAAGATGACAAAACTCGTGCAGCACGGGCTTGGCATATCCACGTGGGCATGTGCCTGTTACCGAGCGGTGGTCTGCCAGTTCACAAACTGCGCTGGTCTGGTGAAGTCCATGGAGAGTCACAGAATTCCTGACTCACTCCAGGTAGCTGACATCTCTGGGAACCTGGCCCAGGGCGGCCAGCCCGAGAAGGAGGGCCGGGCGCACCAGTGCTTGGAGTGTGAGCGGGCCTTCTCGTCGGCCGCGGTGCTCATGCACCACAGCAAGGAGGTTCACGGCCAGGAGCGCATCCACGGCTGCCACGTGTGCAGGAAGGCGTTCAAGCGCGCCACGCACCTCAAGGTAGGCCCTGGGGAGGCCTGCAGCACTGCAGCTGCTCGCTACGGCTAGAGATGCAGATGCTAAAAGTTTTGCTAAAAGTCAGGGAATAAGAGACCTGATGGATACGCTTCTCTGTGTTTTTAAGGGAACAGCCAGGGGGTGTGAATGCATTTCCTGGGTGGTTTTAGTTGCAGTGGGCCTGTCGTGTACCCTGAACAGATCAGAACCAAAGTTGCAGTCCCCATAGACTCTCAACTCTAAGTAGCATCACCATGACTGGGCAGGGAGGGGGTCGGACAGGAAGAACAAGGGTAGGTTTGGGTTTCACAGGCAGAGCCCCTCTCTCCAGGGGTCAGGCGGGGCACATCCCCTCAGGTCACTGAGGAAGCGATGGGAGAGAGATACAGCATGCCCTGCTCAGCCGTTAGAGGCAGGCGGGTGCCCCTCTGGTCTCCACCCAGCCCTGCGCCCACTAGCCCAGGGCCGCCAGCCCCACCAGGAAACCATCATTGCTGTCCCTGGCCCAAAGGAGAGGTGCTAAGCTCCTGTGTCCTGGGAGGCAGGCCCACGGGGCCGTCGCTGCCTCCTCTCTGACCCAGCCTTCCCCAGAGTCCCAGCCCCCTGAGCAGGCTGTCCCTCCAGAGACCTCCCCTGCACTCCTGTCGGTGCAGCAAACAGTGGGTGCCTGCTGTGTGCAAAGAAGGTGGTCCCAGAGACTCACGGCTCCACCCTCGAGAAGCTTGAATTTTTGTGATTTGATTTTCCTTTGCCATTTTGAATCTCTAAGATTCTGTTTTGATCTTAAGTGCTTCTTCTTCTCCGTGTTGTCTCTGCCAGGAGCACATGCAGACGCACCAAGCCGGCCCCTCTCTGAGCTCTCAGAAGCCGAGAGTGTTCAAATGCGACACGTGTGAAAAGGCGTTCGCCAAACCCAGCCAGCTGGAGCGCCACAGCCGCATCCACACAGGTAATGAGGGGTGACGCCTTCTGTTGTGTCACTCTGTGAAGTAGCCGTCCTTGATGAGAAAACGGGATTCCACGCGTAAGTGTTCATGTACGGCGTAATGCGTTATTTGTAAAGCAAGGTCCATGTGTTCCATTTCCCCTGATATTTGATCTATTTATTGTCTTAACTTTTTCAAGTAGAAGATTTTGCTATTTGCATCATGACCATGGGAAATAGGAGCTGTCAGCAAGGACTACTGTGCTGTCCTGGAAGGGGGAGGCCTGGACATAGTCCCTGCCCTCCTGGTGGAGCACACAGACGGCCCGCCAGGCCCAGCTCCTCTCCTAGCCTTTCTCTTCTGTCCTAAGACTTCCCGGCTCTGCTGGCTTTTCCTTTCACCACCTAAATCTGCTCAAGCCCCTTGTCTTAGAGAAAAAAACAACAGAACAAGGAAGCACGCAGCTCTCCCGCCTCTCCACCCCTGGGCTGGTCTCTCTGCTGCCCCCACTCAGCCTCTGGCTGCCCCGTCCTTCTGGGCATCACCCCCGGCATCTGACAGTCACCAGGGGCCAGGGGTTCCAGCTGCATCCAGGCGGCTCTCTGCTCCCTCCGCCCCACCTGCTGTGGTGGCAGCGGGACACCTGGGTGGCTTCACTCCTGGTCTCCATGCAGCTGCTCCAGCCCCGTGTTCGGGAGCCGGCAGACTGGAAGCCTGGGAGGCAGGTGTGAGCACAGGGTCCCTCTCCTTCACCCCTCAAGATGCCCAGGAGTCCCCCTGTGCCCATCAAGCCCTCACCATCCACAGCTCGTCCCCGCTGCACCCTGCATGGGTGCCTCAGGTTGGCAGTCACCTGCTCCCTTGCGCCTCTGCTCTCAGCGCGCTCTCTCTCTGCCTGTGTGTCCTCCCAGCCCTTGTCTCGCGGCCACCTCATGACTCATCTTCAGGGGGCGGTCTGCACGTCTCTTCCCCAAGAGGCCTTTAAAAGATATCTTGATAGGAAAACACTCAACTCGATAGCCTATTTTTTTAACTAGATTACCTTATGCCATTTTATATTCATTGGGGGAGTGAGCATTTGGTCACATTTTAATCTTTTTGGTGGAAATACTGGTTAAGTATTCTACATCCTTCCGTGTGAACTTAGAGCACGTTGAAGGGATTGAACCATTTCTCGAACTCTTAGTCCTGACCGTGCAGACGTGTGAGACTCCGGTCCGTGGGCCTGGGCTCTGCAGTGGCTCCTGTTCAGTTGTCCACGTACCCGGGAAGCTTCTCAGTCCTTTTCTCTCGCGATCAGTCGGCTCCCTGGGCGCAGGGCTTGGCCCTTTCCTGCAGCCTCTCGGGCTTTCTCGCAAGCCCTGCCTGACCTCCGAGGGCTCGGGGAACGAATTAACCAGACATTTCGTGGTTATGTTTTAAATCATACTCAGTTGGCTGAGATTTAAAAAGCAGGAAGGGGTGGCGCATGGTATTTGTTTCCTTTTGTTCCTTAACAAGTTGCCACAACCTTAGCAGCTGTACACGGCCTCCATCGGCCATCCCGTGCTGCTTCAGGCCAGAAGGCCAGATGGGCTTGGCCGTTCTCAGCTCTGGGGGGACTCTGCTTCCGGGCTTACCCAGGGCGTCGGCGGCGTCCACCTCCTGGGGGTGGTAGGACGGTTTCCAGCCGGAGAAGCAGCGGTTAAAGGGCTCGTGGATTAGGCTGAGCCCACCTGGCTAATCTCCCTTCTCCCCCAAAGCCAGCTGCGAGTAGCCGTGATTACTCATGGAACAAGACATGCCGTCAGGGTAGTCACAGTCCTGGGGATTAGGGCACGAAGCCTGGGCTGTTTTTAGGACCCTGCCTATCACAGGCATGCTAGGGCGAAACCTCATGTCGTGTAGTGTCGTGGACACTACATGGGAGGGAGCCAGACCGTCAGACCCTGTGTGGATAAAAACAAGGGCCTTCAAAACAACCCGGGGCCAACGGCCTAAGGGTGAACCAAGAAGCCCCCGGGGAAGGGACCAGCCCGAGAGTAAGAGGCAGCCGAGCAGAGTGGGTAGAAAAGAACCTTCTAGGCACAGCGGGGAGCCGTGCCAAGCCTGGGGAGGAGCCCATGGGGAGGGAGGCGGGGACACAGGAGAGCTGGCACCTAGTCTGCCCTGGGGCTCGTCCGGGCAGCTCACAGAGGACTCCAGACTCGGCAGGTCTTCCTTGCACTTGTCGGTTTCTGTGTCAGCTTGAAAGCAATTAAGTAGCACTTTAAAAATATTAAATAAATCATAGTTTTTATTAAGTGGATTTAGTATTCTCATGTCTTCAATGTCTTTCTGCTTTGTTGCCCAAAATGTATTGGAAACATTCTGTTTAAGCCACAGATGCTCAACTTTTATTTCTGGATGCTTCCATGGCTTTCAGTATCTTTTGTTTAAAGTTTTGTGACTTGACACAGAGCGGCTTCCCTGGAGTCCTGTCGAATGGCGATCCGCGTGATGGCACCAGCGAGAGCATCACCATGATCTTTTAAAACGTCGCATACTTTGTTCAGAGTTAATTGTTTCGTATGTGAGACTCGGTCTTCGCAGAGACACTGACGCGCGGCTCTCTCTGCGCAGGCGAGCGGCCGTTCCACTGCACGCTCTGCGAGAAGGCCTTCAACCAGAAGAGCGCGCTGCAGGTGCACATGAAGAAGCACACGGGCGAGAGGCCCTACAAGTGCGACTACTGCGTCATGGGGTTCACACAGAAGAGCAACATGAAGCTGCACATGAAACGGGCGCACAGCTACACGGGTGAGAAGCACGCTTTGCCTGAGAGTGCGTGCGCTCGGGTGGCTGGGACGTCCCAGGCGTCTTTGGTTCACACGGTGATTGTGCGTTGTGTAGTGCGTGGCATAACCTCCGTTTTACGGACTGGAAGCCTGTGCTTTTGCTACTTTAATACTTGGTGTATACAGTCTTCGGGGTTGTCTATGGGCTGCCGCCTCTTTCCCAGCCACACTCGGAATTTGATTATATTAAATTTCTGGTTTATTTTGGCAAGGACGCAGAAACTTACTGGGAGCAAGGTGGCCGCCCTGAGCCTGGGCGAAGGCAGCATTTCTGAGCAGCTGGTTTCTCCCTGGTCAGGGCTTTCTGCAGTGAGCAGTCAGCAGCCCGGAGTGGCAGTGCTGTCTGTCTGAACGGCGTTTCTCGAAGCCGCCATCCCCACAAGTGTGCAGTTTAAGAGTGTTTCAGTGCTTGGGGCACCAAGTGCTGGAGTCAGGGTCGGCCTGATGCTCGCACAGAAGCGGCAGAGTCTGGCCCAGCACTCCTGCCGCGTCCTGTTGACGCTGCGCAAACTGCAGATGGGCCTTGGTTTCTCTTTGTTGATTCACCAATGTCGGTGCCCTCAGAGTAGGGTATCGGGGTGTGAGCCGCTGCCTGTCTCTTTTGTCTCTTGATTCTCCTCTTTGTTTGCCGCGCGGAATCTGGCAATTCCGTCCGTCTCTATCTGAGGAAGGAATGATAACAGATTACCTAGACCAGGCTGAGCAGCTGTGCACGGGAGTTAGAGATATAAAATCCTAGCAGAGCCCTCGGAGTGCTCCGTAAGTGACCTTGGACAGGCGTCGTGCACTGAGTGGTGTGGCTTCTGGGTGTGTTGGGAACCCAAGGGGTACAGCTTCCTTTGTGGGGAGTTTTCAAGGAAGGAAAAAAGGATAATTTTTCTCTTTAACATCTGCACTCTGGTGCCTCTTGCTTTACTTTCTGCTAGAGAAATTATGCATGTCAACATTAACGTTAGCGGTTCATCACCGAGGCTGTATTACGTAACCTCGATGGCCGTGGGCGTCTAGTGCAGGTTCTCTCGTGTGTTCGAGCTCACGTGACAGCGACTGCTGCCGACAGATGGTTCAACCTGTGGCTCAAGTATTCCTTTTTCTTTGGCACGGAAACCAGATCAGTTCAGAAATTGCTTATCTCTATTCACCCAGAAGACTTTATTTAGTTATTTATTTATTATTTTTTTAATTGTCTCTCTCAGTTTATTGTATTCTAAATTGTAAATTACTTTTAGCCCATGTGAAGTTATTCTGTGGGGATTTATAAAAGGTCGCTATTTTCCTCACCTTAATATTCTGCCTGTCCCTTTCTATTAATTCTGCCAATTGTATTTCATTTGTTATAGCTAACATATAATGTGTCCATCGTTGTATATAATTTACATATCATTGGACACACAAATTCCATTTATATAACATATACACCCCTCCATGTGGTGGTCAGGTGCAGATTGAAGCAGTTGGAATATTTTTGACAGTAATTGGATGGTGCTTTAATGTTTGCTAAGCAGTACCACATAAGTAATTTCATCGAATTTTCCCAGCAACCCTGTTACTCAGAATAGGTATAAATAGTGCCCTTTAAACAAACAAAGAATCAGAGACTGCTGGAAATTGGCACAGTGCTTAGCTCAAGAAGTCTTCGTTTATTGAATGTGAATCATTTTGTGCTACTGACGGTCTGAGGCTGTGTTTTCCCTGCTGCGTGACAGGAGCTTTGCAGGAGTCCGCCGGCCACCCGGAGCAGGACGGCGAGGAGCTGAGCCGCACCCTGCACCTGGAGGAGGTCGTGCAGGAGGCCGCCGGCGAGTGGCAGGCCCTCACCAACGTGTTCTGACGCGAGCCGAGAGGACGCCTGGAACAGCGTGTCTGAAGTTACAGTTCGTGAAGAACGAAGCACTTGGAACTTCTGTTTTACGGCTTCAAGTGTTAAAAATGTTACCATAATAGTTTTGTAGCTATAGAATTATCTAAAGAATCATTGTCTTTCAGAGACTTATAGGAAAAAAACTGGGAAAAATGTAAACGCATTGTTCTCATTTGTCTACAAATCACTGAACTCAGGTACTACAATAGGCAGTTTCATCTTCTCCTCCACGGCCAGTGTATCTAGTTAACAGACATTAACTGGATCTGACTCTCATTGTAGTGTGATTTCTTTGTATTAGCAAAGACAGACGTTAACACGGAAAAGTACGTAAGATTTTCCTTCATGCTTTCTGTTATAAGAAGCATAGCTTACAAACAAACATAAGAGGTGCATGAAGTTCAGAAAAAAATGTTACACAGGGAAGTGTTTTCCACGTTTTTCTCTGTGCATTTTGAAAATTAGTGGAAATCGACTCTTTTTAGTCACCATAAGTTAATATAACTAATAATTTGAGAGATGGCTGGACCAATTCTCTCTTCTTTACAAATATCTAATCATTAGTTCCGAGAATGCAGTATCTGGGGGCGTCAACATAGGGAATCGTGTAAACCTGACTCACAAAAAAGGATTACACTGTCCTCAGAGGATGGCGACAACTTACTGCGTGAATCTGTGTTCAGGTCCATGGGTTAGATTGTTGCAGAAGCACAAGCCATACATTGCAAATAGGAAATAACAGAATTGTCTCCTAGGAACAAGTAACTGTGGCCCTCTCCACCTCAGTAAGTAAGAAGCATATTTGTAGTTTAAGAGTTCATAACAACCCCATGATTTTCTCTTCATGCACAAACAGATGTATTTTTTTATTTCAGGGAATTCTATAATATCATCTATGGTGCCACAGTAAATATGTCCCAAACCAAATCTCACCCGTGCTGGGGCAGAGTGCGTGCACGTCGTTCCTACAGCATTCCAAAGACGGAAGGTTCTTTACTTCATGTTAATGTTTCCTTTGAAATTATTTATATGTTCTATATATAAGTACATATGTACATAAACAGATATATGGGCCTCTGTGTGGCTGAACAGTATATTTTGTAAATATAAGCACTAGTCCCAGTTGCAGAAAGAGCATCCAAGTTTCACCTCCCTGCGAGCACTTCAGATCAGTATTGTATTCATTTTATTGATAAATGGATATCTTTTCCATTGTAATGTAAAGCTGGGTTTTATTTTTTTCTCCTGAAAAATAATTGCCTTTATTTTCTCTCATTGCCTCCTTTGCTTCAGAAGAGAGTAGTTTTATTATAAATATTGTATGGACTTTGTATATTAAGAGAGCTCATTTCAGATTCCTAAAGAAACAGACATTTCACCGTTATTTTGAAAGGGCATCTTTTGATTTTTTTTGTTTTTGTTCACTTTTGGCATATGTCTATAAATAATATTGCTGGTGATATGAAAACTTTTGTTATGTGAAAATATTTAAGTCAGAAAACTGTTAAATAATATTACTTTTTTTTCCAAACTGCTTTGTGTATTGTATATTTTTTTAAGAAAAAAAAAAAGCCTTATTTGACTTATTCTTGTGATACTGGACTTATTATAAATCCTGAGGTTTCCTTGAATGTCAGTGCGTATACCTGGCTGTAGTCAGTATATTCAGAATAATTGTAATTGTGCTGGAGTTTTAAAGTTTCTGCTTTTAATGCACTTTTTCTTTTATAATTTTGTATTAAAATATTTTAGAAATGTTGATTAATTTTGGTGAACAAATATCCCCAAAGTTGAAATTGTTGAAATTTTAAGTTTTTGTTCTTGTTGGGTTATTTATTTTACTTTTAGCATTAAATGTCATCTCAGGACATCTTTAAAAGGGGTTGTTTAATTCCTAATTGTATAGAAAGCATAGTTTAGTGAACTGTGTTGGTTAACTGCCTATTTAAGGCCTTAACAGGTGAATCTAAAGCCTACTTTTATTTTGGTTAAAGAAAAAAAAAAATCTATCAATAATTCCATTTTGTGTCTTCTCTCAATTTCTTAGCAGGCAAACACAAGACATTTATGTATTATTTTTATTTACTCCCTAATTATAAAAGCTGCTTCTTTGCAAAAACATTCCTTGAAAATATAAGGTTTTAAAAGGACATAATTTCACTTGAATGTTTGTGGGATACAGGTTGATCTTTATATTGTACTGGTTGGTTAAAAATTTTTCTTAGAAAAGAGATTTCTAGCCTCATCTATAACCAGGGTTTTGAGGATAGAGAACTGTATTTTTAGAACTATCTCATCATAGCATATCTGCTTTGGAATAACAATAAATAAAAAATGAAGTTAGGAAATGTGATTAATTTTTTTCTTTGAAAATGTTCAAGATAAAATAGTTTGGCACATGAATTAATTAATTTCAAGTTCAGATATTTTTAACAGAAAAGAAATTCAATGATAATTTTCACTGACCTCCGCGAAGTCCAGACAATGAAAGTTTGCCCTTGCGATGTCTATCGGACAGGCCTCCCACTTCAGAGATCAGGGTTCGGCCCAGCGACGGCAGGTCGCGCGCATTAGCACAGGCCGTGCGGGTGCCGTCCCCGTTCTCGTCTGCTTTCCTCAGCTGCCCTAGTCAACAGTAGGCTGCACATGGAAGGAACCTCTTGAACGTTCATAACTTCTTTAACCCACTTTCATCCTAAAGTAACTGCTAAGCACTTAAATAAGCTCAGGGGATGAAGTCCCCTTCCAAAGATACCACACGTCAAACTGGGTCGTAGATTTGGGGGCGCAGAGGAATGTAGCCTGTGTAGAATCCGGCCAGCTAGACACTGCGTAAGTGGTCCTGTTGTCATAGAATGGCGATAGGTTAAAAACATGTTTCCAAAAATGTAAACTCGGATCCTCCCCCTCCCCCAACGAGCTCTACTCTTGCCCTTTTAAATACCTGGAGTGTTTGACGAGTATCAGAGTGGAGGAAACCCCGAGACAGGTGACCGGCTGGCCTGCCGCCGGTCAGCGAGGGGCTTGTCAGAGGCCGCCTTCGCTGTCCCCAGATGTCGTGCTGGTGGACCGTGGGGACCCTGTGCTAAGGAATCATTTCCGTTGTATTCAGCGTTCACTAGGACATGTTTCTTTGGTGTAATATTTTGTACCCCCTCATTGTCATTTTTAAGGAAATTTGGTTTTTGAAATCATAGCTAGTGCTCTATGGCTTCATTTGAATTCTCCTACAGCGTTTATGTACAAGAGATGCATGCGTTAGTACAGGTACAAGATTTTAAGTAGAGGTGGATTTCTGTTCATACGGATTTTCCTCTTTTTTAGAGGATAGGTGCAACTTACTAAGATACACATTTTAACATTAAGTGACCATCACACAGATTTATGTAAGTAACTTTTTAAAGGAAATATATAAAATACATAGAACTGCTTTCTAGTTACTATTTTTAAGGATCTCATGCCTGCTTCTTACATGATTTTTTTTTCCCTGAAGCCTATTTCAAAATCAATACCGTGCCCTCCCCCCACCAGAAAAAGTTAATCCAAGGGTTGGTCGGTCATTGCTAATTTATCCTTTTTCTAAAACCTATTGCATAGTAAGTGAGGCGGAGATGAGATTATACAACTGCTACTTGTGAATCTAGAGTTCTCCGATCCACATTCAAAGTACGGTAGGTGCTTTGGATTTTTTGGAAAAAAATTTCCAGAGCAACTACATACATAACCCAGTTTAATGTCATTTGTCTTATCTGGGGCCTCTGCATCTATCTTTATTCTAATGAAAATCACATGCCGAAGGCTACTGTGCAGGAGCCTTCGCTGTTGAAAAAGTGGGAGCAACAAAATACTTTGTAACGTTGGATGCCCCACGCATCCCTAGCGAAGCCTTTGCTTTGCCCTGGCAGGGCTTCTAAGCCCCACGTCCTACTTGGTCATCGTCTGCCCTCTGAATTTGTGTCCCTTCCTCAGACACACACGTTCCCAGAAGGGCACGCCCACTCATCTGCTCTGTTCCACGATCACCCGACGCAGAGGCATCGCGGTAGTTTTTTACGTGGATGACTAATAAATAAAGTGGTAAAAAGTAAAGGTTAGCGTAAAATGGCAGGAGCAATAGGCAGCGATCATATGAGATTTTGCTATTTAATTTTTCTATGTGTAACACTTTACCGCATGAAGACTTTTGTATTAAATCAAGATTTGTATTATATTTGACAAATTCTAAAGTGACATAGTGATTCTTTCTTGACTCACCAGTAAAGAAAATTTTTAAAGTTAATTTTTTTTTATTTACAGAAGAGTTCTCTTTTTATCTTCGAAATTGTTTCATGGTCTATTTATACATTGGATGCTATTTATTTAATCCAGTTTTGTATTAGAAATGAATAGTTATGCCAAAAGCCACTGTGCTGGCTTTAAAAATAATAAAGATAGTTTTCGTATTTTAAAACTCCTGTATATTTACTTATTTGGGTTTCGGGTGAGTTATAACTGTTTAAAGAAGACGTTTTCTCCAGGTAACACGTTCAGTGCGGGTTAACGCAACGCCATGTCGAGTTTGCAATAAATTCAAGCCCGTGGGATCAACATGGTGTGAGGATGCCGTGTTTCCTCCTGGAGGATGTGCTCTGCCTGCTCTCTCGTTAGAAAGGTACTTGTCTGTTTATGAGGTACGTCGGGGGTTGGGCTTTTCCAGAAATACCAAGGGAGTTGGTTTATATCATCAAATTCTTTTAAAATACGTATTACGTTTCCAAACTGTTACAAGTTTGTAGTTTATAGAATCATTACCCTGTTGAAATAACAAATTAAATATATCTTTTTTCCTTAGGTCACCTGATTCCTAGCACAGGGTAGGGACTCCACGCATTTTTGAACTGAAATAGCCTAAAGTGATTTTAACTTCCTGGACGTGGCTCGGATGGAATGGTAAGGAGTTATTTTACCATTCTTGTTGCTTGTTTTGTTTGTGGGAGGCATATTCCTGTAATGGTTTTTTGAAATACAGTGAGTAGCCGAAGGGTAGTTTTTTTTAAAAAACTATCAAATTATAGAAAATCTGTTCCCACTACAGTGGATTCTCTCAACTATTTAAAGTGCTTTTCCCGGTGAGTTTTCCCGAATGCTTGACTCTGTTGTACTCGGAGAGCGTTCTCAGTGAGAGCCAAGTACAGGCACGCGTGTACGAGTGTGACGTGCGCGGCAAAGCTGGGAGGAAGGTGACGTGGGACTCCCACTCCCACTCCTGACACGGACAGCTGCCTGTCTTTAAGTCAGTCAAATTCTCTGGGCCTGTCTCCTTGTCTAGAAAATCAGTTGATTAAACTTGCTCCTGTCCAGTTCTGCCTTCTACTGCTAGTCTCAATTAATGGGCTACGAGAGTCGGGAGACAGCTCTGCGTGGGGTCTGGAGTCTCTGCATGTCCGAGGAGCAACACAAAGCCCCGTGACTCGTGCTGGTCTTGTCAAGGCTGTCCGTGCGGAGCGCGGCCCGAGAGGACAGGGACGGCCTCCACCCGCAGCAGAGGGCTGCCTGTTTACCGACCCTAGTCAGGATGATGCCTCACTCTGAGGCCGAGGTCGGGCAGGCGCGCTATCTACTGGGAAAGGTTCTGGCTCCCTGAGCTACGATGCGACCCTCTGGGTGTGCAGTGTTCCCTGCACACTTTGTGTCACCCTTCGGGAGCGAGGGCTGAGGTGTCCACACACGTGCCGATACTCTGGCTACTCCTAGGACTGTGGGCAGTGAACCCCTTTGTCTCTGGCCCGTGTCTGCCTGCGGCGTCCGGGAAACCGCAGGCTTTCTTGGGAGGAAAGTGGGGTAGAGTCCTAAGAAAGATGCTTCACGGTTGTTGGCAGGATGTGGTCAATTCGCTCTGGAGGCCTGGAAATAGCCCTGACTCAGCGTATGGACGGATTTTTTTTTTTTTTTTTTTTACCAACATTACTGATTATTCCACACCATCCGTAGTGCCGTTCCTGTCTTGGAGGAGCTGTTACCGCTACCTGGGACCTTTAAAGTATTACGTGTCTTCGGTCCCTAAGGACGGCTGGTAAATGTGGCATGTGCACCCACCAGTGCTGCGTCATACACTCCTTTCTACCAGCTAACAGATGTCCCCCCAGTTTTGTTATTCCGGCCAATCAGGAGAGATGGTTTTATGCTACTGCTATAATAATCAGAACATAGGAATCATCGGTTATTCTGGTAACCAAGCTCTGTAAGAAAGAAATTCTTGTATTTAACACAAGACAGGTGACTTTGATGTCATCTCAGCCGGTTTTTTGGTAGTTCTGGGTGAAGACGGAACACCACCGGCCAGCTGCCGAAAGATACTCTTCACCATGTCGCTAAGTTCTCTTTCCATCATCTTTCTCAAATTTCATAATCCAAAGTCTTTATCCTTTTCACGTAACCTTTATTTCTGAAGCAGTTTTAAACTTACAGAAAAGCTGCAAGCAGAGTACAAATAAGTCTCCACATCCTCACCACCCCGGACCCCACTCAGGTCTCGCCCCGCGTCCGCCTGTCAGTGTCTTCATGCAGACACCCCGCCCAGGGCCTGCACACGCCGGCCGCGCTGCTCAGCCGGACGGGCGGCGGTGGCTGTGCAGATGCTTGCGAGAAGGCGCCGAGCGTGGTCGTGGTGGTTTTCTGTTCCGCTCAGCTCAGCGACCCTCTGGGCCCCTCGAGGCCCCACCAGGCCCCTTCAGGCCGAGCCAGCGCGGTGAGGGGGGCAGAGCACTCACTAGGCCTGGCTCTGGGATCTAGCCTGGGAAATCAATTGCAGTGAGCTTCAGGACAACTGCGCAGACCTCCCCAGATAAGTGTTCAGCAAGACGTAGCTCCTGTTCTGCTTTCTGTACTTAAAAATATTTACCCGAGTTTGTAATAGCACGAAAGTGCTAGCCTACTCTAGGATGTGACCTCGGTTTACCATTTAATGCCTTTTTTACGCATGTGAGATTAAAATAGATGTGCCAACTAAAAGAATACAATTTTGAAAATGTAATTGTATTTGTGTGATTTTTCCAAATTCCTCAGCCGGAAGGGGCTGGGCAAGCAAGTGGCGCGAGGTGTCCCAGGAGAGCTGGACAGTTACCCCTAACCTTAACCCTAACTGTACCCCTAACCCTGACCCTGACCCTGCCTCCAGTGTCCGGCGCCCCCAAGTCCCTGCGCTCAGGTCCCTGCGCAGGAGTCTGGCGCTTTGCCACCCTGAGAAATGGCTCCCGTCGTCCTGCGCTCACACCACGTGCGTTCCCTCCCCAGAGCTCACAAGGCGGGCGCTTCCCACGGCCACCACGAGACACGCACAGGAACCGGTGGTTCTGTTATAAGCAAGACAAAACCAAAATGGATTCTAGTTTATCTTTTCAAAAAGGAATTCTTGAAACCAAAGGCAGCCATAAGCAAAACACCAGGTCGTGTTGTGCACGACTGTCGGAGGAACGTGGAGTCGCTGCCCCAGGATTCCTGGGCTCACACCAGCAAAGCTGCCGACGCAAATGGACTCTAGAAGCTCGTCTTCCGATAAATGGAGAAATCTCTTCCTTGTGCGTTAGAGGATCGGTGCCCTGACGACCACCTCGTTCCACTTCCCTTTATTGATGCATCAACCACGGGGGGACAAGGCCCCTCCAACAGGCACTGCCAGGCAGCCCGGTGCCTCCCGACCAGACGCACGCACAGCTCTTGAGACGTGGTCATTGCCTTATGTGAGCCCGTATTCCACACACAGCACAGAGTAAGACACCGTGCAAATACCATTAAATGTTTATTATTTTATTTCAATACTCAAGAACAGGGCGTACTGTCGACGCGCAGGAGACCTCGCGGCCAGCGACCCGCTCAGAGATGCAGAGTGCTTACGGTGGACAGTGTGGACGTTTCGTTTCTGGAATTTTGTTCCTTTTTTTTCTTACCCTCTCATCATTGAGGCGATATATTAATAGACGTTATATTAAACCCACACTAAGCGTTCAGAGTTAGCACGGGATTAAAGGGACGCGTGTTGGCGTTACGGCGACTATCCTTGTCTGGTTCTACGGGAGGACGATGCCAGTGTGGGGCTCTTGGGGAGGGCCACGAAAGACACGCTCAAATCAAAAGGGAGTCAGTACGTTAGGAGGGCGGAGCGGGAGGGGCCGTCAGCCGAGGTTAGCCGAGGTTAGCCGAGCGCGGTCGGAGGAGCTCTCCCTCTCCAGGGGCCGGCCGCGGCCCGGGTGTCTGGGTCAGTGACTCAGGAATGGCCACTCCCCAGCCTACTCGCTAGGGCGGGCTCGTGCTGGGAGGTGAGGCGGTGAGAGGTTATCTTCTCCTGAGGGTTAGTGTTTGCCATTGTGCACTGCCATGCAAGCGTACCCTGGCCACACGCAGCGTCTAAAAGTGACCAGTGTAACACCGCGAGGCCACCAGAGAACTACGGTTCTGCTCCGAGACGCACTAGTCTGCCTGGACTCCCCGGCTGTGGGTGCTGGTTTGGAAACGAGGTCGTTCATGGAGGCTGCTCTGGCGCCACCGTGCGGGGCCACAGCGACAACCCGCAGCCACATGTGGGACATCTCCGTCACCCAGTTTCCAAGCAGGCCCCGTTTCCTGCATGAGGCCAGTGCCCAGCCCGCACTCGCCACCTGTCCTCTCTCTGCCACGCACGAATTCAGCTAAGTGGGGTGGTGGGCAGCCGCGGCCTGGGGGCGCGCCCCCCTCTCTGTGCTGCCCACGTTGGACTCTAACAGCCGCCCGGGCCCGAGTTTCACATACCAAAAGCTCCCACGGGTAGTAAGCCACTCCTTGACTGTCTAATCCTGTTAGGAGAAATAAATACACTTTAGGAGGTGAGAGAAGGGTAGGAAAAGAAAACCAAAGAAGCTTGGATCACAACAGTCCTCCCGCCCGTCTGGTTCTCTGTCCCTACAGCGGTGTGCGTCGATGGCAGTGCCCAGCGGAAGCTCGGGGTGCCGCAGTCACGGCGAAAAGGAAGTCCAAGGATGGAGGGGGAACCTGGGGGGACGTCGGTGCACGCGGACCTGCGGGGAGCCGTGTGCTTCTGGGGCGCGTGTCGGGGAGTGAGCACTCCCGGGAAATGTAATCCTCCAACGTGAAGTGACACTTTTAATCATTTTCTGTTTTCTTTTTCTCCATTTAACTTTCGGCCAGAAATTGCTAGTAGGATGCCGCGTGCCTGACCCTGCCGCGTGCTCAACTCAACAGGCATTAGGGGGGGTCGTTTGCTCTAACTAGCTAGTCCATGCGAGGGTAGTAACGTCGTAAGGCAGTTATGTCGAGAAGCAGAGGGCAGGATCCGGAACAAGGTGGGCTCAGCGTCTGGCCATGGGAGAGCCAGAGCGACTTCCTCCCTGCGGAAAGGAAGACACGGGAGTTAGGCAGGAGCGTGAGCACCGCGTCCCCAGCCCAGCGTCCCCCGCCTGTGTCACCAGGTCACACACCGGTTCGTTCCATCCCCCGCGCCCCCCAGCCAGCGCTGACTGAGTCGTCAGTGCCGAGGGATAAATTCACGCGAACGCAATTCTCGGGACACGGACAGCGGTGCCTGGAGTGACAGGGCTTTTCTGCTCAATGTCTGTATTGTTTTGCTTTGAATGGTCACTGTCTCCTTTCAGCTAGAGATGCCAGGGTCACCGAGGGACACTGTCTGTAAACAACGACAGGGACAACTTTGTCTTGGGAGAGAACCTAGTGCTGACAACCAAGTGCTACGGGCACCGGGCAAAAGCCAAACACCACTACGGCTGTGCCTGGGGACATTCGTATTTGCCATCTTAGTGGCCACGCCAAGACAAATCAATTACACAGAGTGGTCTGTCTGCAAACTTTGACTTAAAGGGGCCTTAACACCATGAATTAACATGTTTTCTGGACAAATACAACTTGACATTTTTAAAGAAAGAGTTGACGCCGGTGCAGATGGAGCCCAGGTGTGCGGTGACCCGCCGTGCAGAGGCAGCCACCGGGGGTGCCGGCCCCGAGAAGATCCACCGGTTTGTCACTCGGGAGGTCGTCCACGCTGACAAAGGGGACCGCGTGTTTGGGTTTTTGCATTCAAATTTCAGTCTCTTTCTCCGTGGGTTTCCTTCTTTTTTGGTAGGTTGGATGAAAAATTGATCTCTCAAAGATTTCCTTTTGACTGGAGCCCCCAGCAAGCACGGAATTTAAGAAATATGCTGTTTATACCACCCGGCATGTCGGCACCCAGCCAACGCTGCCCTGGTCTGATTCTGCACTTGCCACGTTGCCCAGTGACACGAATGACCACGGCCCTGACGCTAGGACACTTACAGACGACACAGCTACCACATCAAGGGGACAGCTGTGATTTCTCGGGGTTTTGCTTTTTCCAACTACTATACTCCCTTAATCCCTGGGAAGAGGGTGGGTTTTTTTAGTTTATCTATTGTAACTGCTCCTTGTCAACTCATTCAGCCATAGGGTCTGAACCCATCCTGGCCCAGTTCTGAACTTTTCATGTAGTAGGATTTAATTACAGGCATGTGAACTGAAATGTCTTTTAATTCGATAAATTGAAGCTTTTTCTTGAACTGCATAGACAGTTAAAAATTTTAAGAGCTGCTTGCAAAAAGTTTCAGGGAAAATGCCTGGGTCTGTCCCCACTGCATGTCCCTGCCGCTGGGCAGGGCACCCCCGCACCTGTGGCTTGATAGTTACGTGACTGAATCCGCGAGTGTTTGTGTTACAGACTGAATCATTCCCCACAAATTGTGACACCTTGATGTTCTGACAAACCAATGAGAAAACCGACTCAACCAGGTCAGAGATCTCATAGCAGCGGCGAGCTGGACGGAGGACTCAACTGTACCCGAAGGCGGACGGAGGACTCAACTGTACCCGAAGGCGGCGGCTGTGCTGTGGCCGGGTCCCGGCCAGGGCCCTGGTCTCAGAGCCTTGGGGGCGACCAGCTCGCAGGGGCGCGGGGCCTGCCCTCAGCGACGGATCCCGCCAGGGCGATGCAGCCGAGCCGCCTGCTGCAGAAGCCTTCCCGGCTGAACCCGCCTGCCTCGCGCAGGCCCGACGCTGTGCCGGCGCAGGCTGAGCGAGTGCGACCCCTCGTGCTGCCGATGACCGGGAACACCCACAACGCGGAGTCCCCAAAACGTGGTGACCGCTGGCCTGAGGACACAGGTGAGAACGCTTCCATGTGGATGAAGGTTCTGAGAGCATCTTCTGTGCCCCTGGACACCAGCCTGGGACACAGGAGCCCAAGGCACCAGGGCCGCTGTCTGGGAGCCCAGTGTGCTCTCAGACGCGCCCGCGGCCGGCCTGTCTGCAGAGCGTTCCCCGGAGCACTAGCCCGTCGGGCTGCGGGCGGCCGGGCCTTACGCCCTCCTGCCGAGGCAGGCGCCTCTGTGACACGCTCTTCGTTTCTCGGCAGCCGTCGTCCTCTTGCATTTCCGTAGGTTGGAAAGGAGGCTGCCTGTGGGGCACCGTGCGGACGGTGACTGTGGCCGTTGTTCAGCGTCAGCCGTGCGACACCAAGCAAGGAAACACCCGCCTTGTTTGGACTGAGAGCAAGTGAAATGGCAGCGTGGGCTGTCACTCCAGTAAAAACTGAGCGGGAACATCCATCCAGACGACCTTCGTTCCCTGACCGTCTACCGCCAGGGACACCTGCGGCAGATCCGGGTGCCAGGAGGCCTTGCTTGGAAATTGCTGTGGCTTCGCGGGTCGCGAGGTGGCCTGCGGACGAACAGAAGCCAAGCGAGGGCTCCTCCTCACTCTGAGGGTTGCTCTGGAGTTGAAATACGCCCTCAAATGGGCAGAAGTGGAGCCACTCGGACTGTGGGCTGGCGCCCAGGCTCGCTGGGCAGATGTGCAGGGGCGTGGAAGGGGCCTGGCCACGGCTCCATCTCCCAGCGCCTGCTGGGCCGCAGCTGCCTGGCCCAGGTGTAAAGTCTCTTGGGTGTCCTGGGGGCAGAGTCCTGGCCCCACAGGTGTGCTGGCTCCAGGTGCCTTGGCCTCTGGGGGGTGGCATTTGGTGGCACGTGGTGGGCTGCGCTGAAGGTAGATTGTAGGGAGAGCCTGGGCTGGGGTCCAAACGCAGGCCTGGACTGCGGCCTTCGTCTGCCTTCTCCGCTAGAGAGACCCGACCTCCGGCCCCCTGGGGAGGAGCCCCGCGTGCCTGGTCTTCTCCGGGAGAAAACGCCGGTGCCATGGGGGCTCCAGACACCCTTGGTCTTCGCTGCTCTGTTGGGCTCGAGCCTCAAGTGTCACGTGTGCCTCCCTCTGCTTACTTAGAGCAGCGCTCTGAGACTTAAGGGTTCCAGAGCGAAGGTCACACTGTCAACAACGGGGCCCCAGCCGCCCTGTGCCGGCCACGCTGCAGTGGTCACACCTTTTTCTTTCACGCGCTGCTGCAAGCGAAGTCGGTTCATTGTCCCCGTTTTATAGGTGAGGAAACTGGGTCTCAGAGAGCTGGGGGTCACAGCCACATGGCTAAAAGTCGTGGCCTGGCATTTGCCCCTGGGGCCGTGTGGCTCCAGGTCCCATCAGCTGACGGGACACGCCCTTCTCTAGGTTCCTGGCAGCCTCTGACATGGCACCAAGACTTTCCTGCCCCCTTGTCTGCTGGGCTCCTGCCAGTCCCTGGGGGCTCCCGCCCTCCCTGGCACAGCGGTGGCCCCACGTCCAGCTGTGCTGGGCACCAGCATCAAGCTGGCTATCCCCCGACCCCAGCCCAGGGAAGCCCTCCGGAAACGCTTGGAATGAACCAACGTGGCCACCATTTCTAAACTACCGCTTGCTCCGAACTAAGCTCAGAAAATACCAGCGTGGAGGGGCAGACCCGCGCCAGCCTGCCCAGGGCCCTCTGCTCTCGCCTGGGGACCCTTGGGCTCAGCTCGGGTATTCTGGAGTGAACTTTTCTTTTGGCCCCCGCATCTGTCCTGGGGGGCACGGTTTAGCCTGCAGACCCCCAGTGTGGGCACAGCCTGAACACAGCCCGCAGGTCCCAGCACCGCCCACGGCAGGGAGGGCATGTTACCAGTTTAAAGATCTTGGACAGCGTGCCCTGGGCGTCGCCCTTGAATCCCTTGTGAGTTGATTTATAGTCGGACGCTCTGCCGCCGTAGCCAAATCCTGGCCTTTGCCCTTCGGCCCCCTGCAAGAAAGACCACAGGGACCTCAGCCCCCGGCCGCGGCGGCACCCCTCGCGCCGCCACCGGGACCGTGGGAAAGGGCCCCACCACAAAGGGGTCTCGGTGTGTCTTCGGGAGGATCAGGAGGGGAGGGAGAGGCCTCTTGTCCCCAGGTCTGTGGGGTGTCGGCCCCCAGGAGACGAGGGCTCTGGCCTGGGCTGAGGCTTTGCTGTGTGGCATGTGGCCCAGATGCACTTGTTTTGAGGATTTGACTCAGGTACGGAACAGCCACTTACCTTCGCCACGCTGTGGGTGTGCAAGAGAAGATTAGCAAACGTCACGCACTCCGGGTAAGGAAGCCGTGTCTACGCGAGTGGAGGGAGGGGCCCTCCCCGGCGGGCACCCGGGGGCCTGGGCCAGAGGGGGGCAGTGCCCTGTCCTGGGGCTCCCTCCGGCTGCGCTACTACTAGAGATTGAGCTGGAGGACCAAGGGTCTGGGGACTCAGTGACATTCTGAGCCTCCTTCCTTTTCTACAGTGTGAAGACAAAGTTCCTAATTCTCTGGGGTGACTGGGAACCAGCTTCCTGGGCCAGAGCTTGACCTGGGACAAGGGGCTCGTGAGAGGCCCGGGCTGCTGAGCGGGCCGGAGACCGGGAGCTGGGCCCTGTACAAGGGGCCGCCTCCACCCCCGGTTCCTGGCCGTGTGACCTGGGGCAGGTTCAGAACCTCTCTGAGCTGCAGTTTCCTCATCTGTAAAATGGGCGTAAGAACGGCCCCTTCCTCACGGGGTCCTGAGAGAACACGGGGAGAACAAAAGTGCGGCTGACGCGCCGGGCTGGCCTGCGTTTGGGGGCTAGCGCTGGTTACGGAGGTGGCCGGCCTCGACTGCCCCGCAGCCCCTCCCGCTCCAGGGGTGAGAAGACTCTGTCCCGCGGGAGCAGCCACGGCAAGTGACTACGGAAACACGAGGACATTCGTGCCCCGGGACCAGTTTGCTGTACTTGCAAGTGGAACTTCCGCTGTACACACGGACAGGGAACGTCAGGGACTGTGCTGAGTGGAGGACGCAGGATGGTGACGTCTGGGGAGAAGGTTCCTCCCAGGCAGGTGCGGTTACGTTTTGCCAACAAGAAATGGCAGGTTCTGTCTACGGTTCTGTCCTGAGGACTAGCGAATAGGCCAGACCGTCCCCTGGCCGGCGCCCCTTTGTGTTTCAAGCGGGTGTTTCAGGGAAGGAAGGGCCTTGGGGGACAGTCTGACCCTCCGTCTCTTTATCTTAGAGGCAGGACGATGGGATCCCAAAGGCTGCTCTGCCAGGTGCTTCCCGCCGCACAGGCCGCGGGGAGGGAACCAGCCACCCGGAACCCAGGCGCTACTTTCACATGAAAATCTGATCTGAGGGTCACCACGCGGGGTGAGGGACGGAGCACGCATGCTCAGGACAGCCAGTGCCACCCTTGCACCCCCGGGGTTTCTGCAGCCATCAGGACACGGGGCAGGGGACAGGTGCGCAGTGCGGCGCTAGACAGATGTCCTAAATGCCAAAAAACCGCACTCCCCACGCGAGGGCTAAATCACCCTGTCTTACTCTGCTGGTCAGCTCCGAAACTAAAGAGCTTCCGAGCACTAAATTCAGGGAAGGGCTTTCGGGTTAATGATCTGTCTGATCTCCCTCGTTTCCGATTCTTAGTGACCTTTATCTCTGGACAACCTGGAATTTGCCTGGAAACATGCAACACAGTTAGAAAGGGAAGTGGGGCTTTCCGGAACGCCAGCAAGGAGGCAGCCCTGCAGCTCTGGGGACGGCGGGCAAGCGGCGGAACACGGAAGGGCTTCACGTGGGAAGAAAGAGAAGGTCAGCACGCGTCAGCAGGACGGAAAGGAGAGCGCAGAGGAGCAGGGCTGGCTGTTAGCGGGGGCGGCCCCGTCACTCCGCGCAGCGAGGCTTTTGCACAGCGCCCAGGAGCCACGCCTAGGAAATTGAGAGGCAGGTAACGGGAGCTAAAGTAAGATTTCTGGGTCAAACTGTATTTCATTCTTCAGTGTCATCTTTGTCTCCTGCTGGCACAGAAAGTCAACATCATGAACAATCGTCTGTGAGTGCTGGCCCGTGTAAATTTTCTACCTTGTCATCTCTGTGCAAATTCGTTCGGTCAGAAAAAGCCAGTCTAATAAGTATCACTGTAAATGTTCAGCAGACACCCTGGATCGTAACTCCATGGGCAGACGGGCCGGAGTCAGCCAGGAGCCAGGTGGGGCCTTTGCTCGTCCTCTCTCGCTCGCTGCCACCCTCCCTCCAGCCCTCTTTCTGGTTTTTTTTCCCTGTTCTTTTTCTCTTCCTGTTCTTTCTCTCTGTTCTTTTTTCCTTTCTTTGAAAATTCATTCATTTGTACGATGCTTACTAACTGATCGGCAGGTAGAATCTGTCCTAGCGTATGAGGATATCATAGTTGCTGAGATAGACACAGTTTATCTCTAATAGGTTGGTGGTCTTTCCTCCATTTTATTTTGAAAATTGCAATTTTTTTTTTTTTTTTTTTTTGAGGCTGAGTCTCACTCTGTTACCCAGGCTGGAGTGCAGTGGCGTCATCACAGCTCACAGCAACCTCAAACTCTTGGGCTCAATCAATCCTTCTGCCTCAACCTCCTGAGTAGCTGGGACTACAGGTACGTGCCACCACGCCTGGCTTATTTTTCTATTTGTAATAGAGACAGGGTCTCACTCTTGCTCAGGCTGGTCTCGAGCTCCTGGCCTGAAACGATCCTCCTGCCTCGGCCTCCCAGAGTGCCAGGATTACAGGCGTGAGCCACCGCGCCCGGCCTTGGAAATTATAATTTTTATACAGTAAGAACCATATCTGATATTTCTGGGAACTAAAGACGCGCTGCTGCAAGCGAAGTCGGTTCATTGTCC
>NW_012148574.1:2190520-2228200 GCF_000956105.1 Propithecus coquereli
GGGCGGCGTGGCATTGCCCTGTCTGTGGAGAATTTGGCGAAAGCAAATCAGTTAGATGTGTTGAAATCACTCAAGCATTTCCCCCCAGTCTCTTAGCTTCGTGCACATTGTTTAGGGGACCCCTTCTCCCCCAAAGGACAGTTTTGCTGCCAAAAAGCCTACAGTGCGCTGCTCTGGAATGTATGATAATGCATCTCTGGGTTTAGTCACTGGGTGGCGACTGCACGTGAGAGTGACGGGGACAGTATTTGCGAAGTGTGCGTGTTTCCCCGCCACGCTTGTTGGCATTTGCCCCTGAAGCCAGAGGTGGGTCGTCGCACATCGAACCTCCAGCTCTACTCCCCCTCTGCTCCGTTAACAGACCTTCTCCCAGGCATTTCTTGTATTCGCCCCCCAAGAATTAACACCGATAAACAAGCTCCCCTGCTCCCCTGGGACGTCGGTGCCCTTTGGGGTGCGGCCCAAAGCCCCTGTCCTCTCACCGACTGCCCCGCACGCTATAAGTTTGGTTAAAATATAATAAATAAATATAAATAATATATTTCCTATATAATAAATATAATAAAATATAATGGCGAGACATTTTAGTTTGGTGCAGACACCAAAGTCACTAGAAAATGAACAGATTAGCTTTGCTCTCTGTATTAAAAAGCCTAAAATTCCTAAGGAGGTTTTCCTGCATGGCTTGATGTCTAAGTTTTAGTTATTACTAAAATACAAACAAAGCCAAAATCGTTTGGATTAATGGGGTTATTATAAATTGAATTACTGAATTTAGCGTCTTTTTCTTTTCATAGCAGTATCGTTTTTCCTCAATAACATTCAACATTTGGGGTTATTTAGGTGGGGCCGTCGCCGCAGTTCCACACTCGGACTTCTGGGGTTTGCTTTTCCCATCGGTTGTGTTGGAAGGAAATTAGAAATTATCTCAAGAATGGTGTTGCCTCCTCCCTGGGAGGGAGACCAGTGGAGTGGCCAGGAACCCTTTGGGAGAAGAGGATCTGCTGTGCCGGTCCTGGGCCGGGAGCAAGTGGCGTTCGTTAATGGGCTTGAAGGGGCTGGTCTCAGCGGGAAGGAAGGGCAGTTAAGCAACCGAAACAGGCGAACGTAAGTCAACGCTGTGCGGACCGGAGAGGAGGAGGAAGCTGGAGGGACATGCGTTTGCCACCTACCCAGCTAAATCTGCTGAGCGACAGTCCTCTCCCCTGTGTGAGAAGAGAAAGAGACAGGACACGGCGTCAGCGAGAAGCAAGTTCTTTCCATAAATAGGAAACAGTCAAAGCCCTCCATCGCCGAGAGGTGAACACGCTCACAGCCGGGGTCGGCGCGGCTACCTGGAGCTTTGCACCGAGGACTGCAGGCCCAGGTGGCCCCGTCTGCGCGGGTGCAGGGGGCTGTAGGGGGTGCCGGGGGTGTGGGAGGGTAGGAGGGTGTAGAGGGTACAGGGGTGTAGAAAGGCGTAGGAGATTGCAGGGGGTTGCAGGAGGGTGCAGGGGGTACAGGGGGTGTGGGAAGGAGTAGGGGGATGTAGGAGGGGGCCCCATTCTACTTGGGAGCAACGTGGCAAAACGTTTGGGGATGAATTCAGATCGTTCTGAGTCCAGCTCTTTCTGGTACATTTTAGGATTTCGGGAAAGTCTAAACAGGGACGATTGGTCAAAGCACTCGAGTCCTTACCTTTCCTTGCGATGGAGGAGGCGTGCGAGGTGTCACCTGGAAAGACACAGAGCGGGGGCTGCGTTGGGAGTCGCCCCCGCAGAGCAGCCCCCGCCCCTCCCGAGGGTCCCTCTGGCAGGTGAGGGAAAGCACCACTCCCTGCCCGGCCTCCCCGTCTGCAGATCCTCCAGAGCACTCGGGGGTTGAGAGAGTGGCCAGCACAGCTGGGCGCTGGCTCCCGTGACAGCCCTGCTGCTGGGTGTGTCCCCGTCACGGCCGGCACGGAGCAGCGCCGCGCCCCAGGGACCCTGCGCGCGTCTGTGCAGCCCCTCCCCGGCCCTGGCCACCTCACAGCTCTGTGCCAGCAGGATGCCTTTGCGAAGCCTGTTTTTAGACTGAGCCTCGCACGCGAGTCTGGTCTCAACAGAAGCGCGTCCTCCGGCAGATGACGCTGGAGGCGCCTGTTCGGGACCTGGGGCCGGCGCCAGGGTGGAGCTCTGGTGCCAGCCTCACCCTGAGGGACCTGGTGTCACCCGAGGATAAGTGCACGTCCCGTGTGGCTTGTGGCAGCGGCTGGCAGCCCTCCTACCCCCCATGGCCTGCGTCCCCTCGGTGTCACTTACGATGTTCTTGAAGAAGTGGACTACGGGGTTTTCTTCCTGGGCCCGGCCGTGCTGGGCCTTCTGGGGCAGGGAGCCGTAGTGAGTGGTTCTTGCCGCGTGGTGTGAGTCCTGCAAGACAGAGGCACGGTGACCCCGGGACAGGCCACAGTCCCGGGTCTCGTCCTCCTCAGGGGAGCCGTGTGGGTCTGGGCGTCCCGCTAGGACCCACTGCCGCGCACAAGACACACCGGGGCAGGCGCAGCCTTGGCGGGAACGTTCGGTTGTGTAGCTGCGACTTGCAGGCAGACGTTCCTAGCGCTGGCCCAGTGGCTGCTTCTCCAAGGCGTATAAACCGACAGAGGGGGGCTGACGGGAATTTAAGGGCGATTTCCTCTAAGGTACGGCAGGTCGGGGAAGCGCTGGGAGGGGAAGGCTCTTTCCCTGCAGGCTGCAGGTCTGAAGAGCAGACAGCGCCCGGGAAGGGCACCCACAACAGCCCAGCAGCAAAGGACAAGCCTGTTCCCTCGCTTTGAAGGGCTGCGTAACATTTTGCAAAGTCAGCGTCCTGCCCCAGGGGTGCCGGGGGTCTGCCCGCTCCGGGAGCACCAGGCCGTGTCTGGAGTGAGGAGGGAGAAGGGCAGGGCTGGGCGTGCGTGTCTGGGGCCCCCGCATACTCGACTGAACCAGAAAATTCCAGGGCGGTAAATATTGCACAGCAGACACCAAACAGCAGGCATTGCCCGAGCGCAGCTCAGCACAGAGGGAAGAGAGTTCCCGGGGAGGCTGCTGTTCCTGCCACCGCCGCCCTCCCCAGCTCTCAACTCCGCTGCTGCCAACGCCTGGCAGCACAGGCGGTGTGACGGGGTAAGCAGTGCGACGGCGCGAACACGGAGCTCTCGGAAAAGCAAAGCAAAGGGGAGCAGCTTGCAAAATTGACTCGGTTTCTCCCCCGCTCTCTCACTGCTACTCCAGCACCTACTGGGACGTGAACGCGGTGCCTGTGAGGGGCCTGGGCTGCCCGGGCAAGAACGAGTTTCGGGGGGTCAGAGGCGCTCCGGCCCTGGGCGGCGTGGCATTGCCCTGTCTGTGGAGAATTTGGCGAAAGCAAATCAGTTAGATGTGTTGAAATCACTCAAGCATTTCCCCCCAGTCTCTTAGCTTCGTGCACATTGTTTAGGGGACCCCTTCTCCCCCAAAGGACAGTTTTGCTGCCAAAAAGCCTACAGTGCGCTGCTCTGGAATGTATGATAATGCATCTCTGGGTTTAGTCACTGGGTGGCGACTGCATGTGAGAGTGACGGGGACAGTATTTGCGAAGTGTGCGTGTTTCCCCGCCACGCTTGTTGGCATTTGCCCCTGAAGCCAGAGGTGGGTCGTCGCACATCGAACCTCCAGCTCTGCTCCCCCTCTGCTCCGTTAACAGACCTTCTCCCAGGCATTTCTTGTATTCGCCCCCCAAGAATTAACACCGATAAACAAGCTCCCCTGCTCCCCTGGGACGTCGGTGCCCTTCGGGGTGCGGCCCAAAGCCCCTGTCCTCTCACCGACTGCCCCGCACGACTCCCTGCCCCTCTTGGCTTCCGTCCCACCGCGGAGAGCAAGCTCAGAACACACGGACGTGATGACGGCTGCCCCCCGCTTTGCCAGTGTCCACTGGGCCCCCGCTGGCTTCAGCCGGTTAGGAGCCGGCCTCCCGGCGCCTCCCGCTCTGCAGGCCCCTGCCCCGGGCCAGGCCCCGCGCCCACGCCCAACGCGGCGGCCGGGCCAAGCTCCAGCGCAGCTGGCCTTGTGCGGGGCGTCCCGCCTGTCTGAGAGGCCCTTCCTCCTTCCTTCTGCCCCCTGTGCAGTGCCTGGTCCAGGCCCAGAGCAAAGGCATCTGCCGGGGGGCTCGCTCCAGCTTCCGGGCCGACTCAGCACCGTGGTCTCTGCTCTGAGTACCTGGAGTTCACGACGCCCTCCCTGCGCAGTGCAGGCGGCACGGCGCACCCACGTGCTGTCTGTCCCTTCCTCCGCGGCTATGAGCACCTTGGAGACAGAGGACACGGCTCCTCAGCCCCGACACTTCAGCCGCGGCTCACTCACTCCTGACCACCCCAGCGGCCAGCGTGGCCCCGGGGCTGCGAGCACAGCCGAGGCGGAGCGGACGGACGTCCCGCCCGAGGGCGTTGACCGTGTTAACAGTGGAAGAATGATCCGGTTCCATTACCTGCATTTCTTGATGACAGGCACCTCATGTTTCACCTCTTGATTGTGTTCTGCTTGTCTCGCGCTTCCTGTTCGTTAGCCACTGTCTCATCCCGACGAGACCCAACCTGCTTCAGGCGGAGTGCGGGCCGCGCTCACCACGTCCTCTCCGCGGACGGCGCCCGATGCTGCGCGACGGGTGCTGTCTGCTGACCGACGGCCCCGCTGTCCCACGCGTGGAGGACTGACACGATCATGCTCGGGCTCCTCAGGGGCAGACGCTGCGCCCTTTGAACCTGAGCACGTCGAAGCAGCCAGGGCAGGGGTGGGAGCGTTGCGGTCCTTGCTTGAACCCCCAGCTCTTCTGGTTCCAACTTTCTCTCTCTGGGACGCTTTGGAGAAGCTGATTCTCCTCCGATTCTCCTCCTGTGACCCGATCTCCGGCCCACGGCGACTCTGCGTTCACCAGCCTGTGTGTCCAGCACCGCGAACCGGCCTCGCACTGTCTTCTCCTCCAACAGAGGGTGAGTGTGAAATTGAGAACTAAGAAAAACTAGATCAGCCAGGAAAATGTTTGCATTGCTCGCTTTCAGACAAATGTCTTTAAGTGTGTGGTCTGTCTACTGGGTGAAGTTATTTATTAGATCTCATGCTCGTGGCCTGAAATATTGGAACAGATCAAAATTTAGTCCACGCCGCTTTCCCCTTGGTGTTCGCACACATTCTCCTACGTGCTGTGTATTGGATTTTGAGTTACAGAAACACCGTTTGCCTTTAAATTATCCATCCTGCAATTAAACTAGAAAAATGTCTTAAACTTGACTGGAAGTTTTTAAAGAAATTAATGCTTAGTCACAGTATGTGCAGCTCATATTATGGAAACTTACTCGTGTTGTGAGAGATTTAACAAAGCGTTATGCAGGTGATGTTTCACATGTGAATCGCACACCTGCTTTGAAGGAGAAAAGAAAATAATATATTTTTGTGAGTGGTTTTTAAAATAAATATATTGGTCACTAAACTTTTGAGGAAAAGGGAATTAAATCTTTTAAGGCACACATGTTCTATTTGAGCTCTCAGAGCTGTGAAATCAGGGGTCAGGACCGTTCATGAAAGAGGCCGTTGGTTTATCTGTGGCTCTCAGCACAGAACTGGGTGTGCAACAGGCAACAATTTTTTTTGTCAAATTAACACGTAGGCTACTTAGATAATTTTTAATGCAGAACCCAACACATTGTATAGATCTTAAGTAAACAGAATAATTATCATGGAATCATATAATTTTTTTGGTTATACTGATGAACTAGGACTTTGACTTGGGCTCTTTGGCTATAAATTGTTAGTTGCACAGATAATTTGACTTAGTCATATAGTTATAACTGTCTTGTTATATAATAGTTGTAATGACCTATTGCTGAAAGGACATTTAGTCAGTCATATATCTACATGTGAACAATAAACAGTTAAAAAACCAAAAATTTAAAAACACTACCGTATATAATAGAATCAGAGAAACAAAATATTAGGGATAAATATGCAAACAAATGTACAGAATCTTTATGCTAAAAACTAGAAAACGCTCCTGGAAGAAATCAAAGAGGACTTATATAAATGAAGAGACATACCATGTTCATGGATTGGAAGACAACATAGTAAAGATGTTGATTCTCTCCCCAAATTGATCTACTGGTTTATTGAAATTCCAATCCAAATTCCAGCAGGATTTTGTTTAGATATAGATAAACTCATTCTAAAACTACATGGAAATGCAAGGAAATTAAAATAGCCAAATAATTGTGAAAGAGAAGAATAAAGTTGGAGAAATTGCATCACTTGATTTTAAGATTTATTGTATGACTAGAATAATCGAGGCAGTGGGGTACTGGAGGAGGGATGAACACACAGGTCAGTGGAACAGAACAGAGTCCAGACATGAACCCACCCAAATCTGACTGGTTTTTGATGAAGGTGCAAAGACAATTCAACGGAGAAAGAACAGTTTTCTCAACAAATGGTGTTGGAACAACTAGACATCCATATGCAAAATAATGTACCTCAACCCAAGTCCACACCTTATACAAAATTTAACTCGAAACAAGTCACAGATCTCTAGCTGCAATGTAAAACTATAAATAGTTTTATAAGAAAACGTAGGAGAAAATCTTCATGACCTGTGAATAGGCAACAAGTTCTTAGACCTGACATTTGCCAAAGCATGATCCATAAAAGAGAAAGATGGATACATTGGACCTCAACAAAGTTTAAAACTTTTGTTCTGCAAGAGATTCATTTAGGAGAATGAAAAGACAAGCTACAGACTGGGGGAAAATATTTGCAAATCGCTTATCTGGCAAAGGACTTGAAACCAGAACATGTAAAGGACTCTCAAAACTCAGTGGGGAGAAAACAAACAATCTGGTTAAAAAATGGACAAAACACAAACACTTTCCCAAAAAGGATGTTGAGGAGACGAATGAGCACATGGAAAGATAGTCACCATCATGGCCATTAGCAAGACGCAAATCAAAACCACGTGGCGATGCCACTGCACACCTGCTAGAAAGGCCGAAATAAGGAATACTGACAGCACGGAGCGTCGGTGAGGATGAGGAGCAGCCGGAACGCTCACGCGTGGCTGCGGGAATGCAGCTAGTCACTCTGGAAAACAATCTGGCAGCTTCTTACAGAGTTAATAACATACTCACCGTATGCCCCAGTAATTTCATTTCCTACTTCCAATGATAAAGGAGACACCATATATTTTTGAAAATGGTTTTTGTAATGAGTACATTTGTCATCAATCTTTTGAGGGAAAGGTAATTTAAACTTCAGTGAAAACTTACGCTCACAATAACCTGCACGGGAATGCTCGTGGCAGCTCAGTTCGTCATCACTGACAACGCCAAACTGCCCAGATGTTCTTCGGCGGATGAAGGGCTCGACCGTGGTGTGTCCACACGGTGAAACACCACGCAGCGGTGACGAGGAACAGACTTTCGATACACGCACAGCACAAAGGCATCTCCAGGGCACTCTGCTGAGTAGCGAAGCCATTCTACAAAGATTTCATACCATACAATCTCACAGGACACTCTGGAAAAGACTCAACCACAGAGGGGAAGCCCAGAGCACGGGTTGCAGAACGGCGGAGGGTGCAGTGTGACCACACGGGGAGGCAGGGGTGGGTTTTCAGGATGACGTGTTCTTACTGCGGCAGGAGCCACACGATTCTACATACGTGTTACGATCTATAGACCTGCACACCAAACCACGTCGGTTTTACTCTGTTAATTTATGAAATAAAGTAGAATAGAACAAGATCATTTAACATGGTCTATCAGTAAGTAGCCAACAACTGAAGGCACAGGAGCATTATCTCGTTATGAGTTTCCCAATCAGCGCTCTGCGGCCTTCTCCCTAAATGTGCGCACCTGCGCGCACCTCCAGGCTCTGGATGGCACGATTACCTTTGCTTAGAACGTCCTCTCCTTGCAAACTTCTCTATTTTTTGAAAAATCTGGCATCTTTTGGCTGCATACCTCATCTGGCATTGGATTGTCCTTTTTAGCTTTCCAGAAGCTTCCTGCCTCTCCAGTTAGATGTTAGTATTTCGGAGGAATAAAGAAAAACTTCCGCGTGACCCCCAGGCTTTGGCAGTTGGCTCAGGTGGAGGAGCTCAGCAAGTACAGAATGGGCAAAGGACCAGCAGCAACCACCTCCTTCCCCGCGGTGTTGTGAGGGCAGCCGCGCGGGGGCAGCCCTCGGCGTGCGGCCTTCGCGACCCCCACGGTAAACGCCGAGACTGAGCACAGGCTCACCGGGGGGATTTTCAGCCCTGGTGTTTCACTAAGAGGCCACATGTGAACAGCAGCCAAGGAATGGAAGCTCATTATCTGGTGACGTTCATGTCTCAGGTGTTTCCTGGGTCTTAGTTTATTTATTTGTGTGTCCCGAAGAGCTTTTGTGGGGAGCACAGGACGGCTCGGCCACCGTGCGGTGACACCCTGACCCGGGGCTGCCTGGTCTGGAGGATGCTGGATCTGAGCCACTTTTTTAAAACAAATTTTTTTTTTATTGTGGTGAGACACACATGACACAGGATTTACCGTTCTAGCCGTTTTTGGACGTGCAGTTCCGTGGTGCTGACACCCACGCTGTGCGCAGCCATCACCGCCGCCCGTCTCCCCGGCTCTCTTCATTCTTGTAAAATGGAACCTCCGTCCCTGGTAAACACTCGCGCCCCATCCCCGTCCCCACCCCAGCGCCTGGCACCCGGCAGTCTCCTCCCTTTCTCTGGGGTGTGACTGCTCTCGGGACCTCCCGCGAGTGGAATCACGCGGTGGGATCCTTTCGTGACCGGCTTTCTCACTCAGCACCATGTCCTCAAGGGCCGTCCGTGCTGTCACCTGGCTCAGGATTTCCATCCTTTTTAGCCTGAACCATGTCCACTGGATGCGTGTGCCCCACCTGCTTTGTATTCAGCCGCCTTTGGCTACGGTTCTGAGTCACCTTTCAAGTGACCCAACTCCCCCCAGCGACGCTGATCGGATCCGGCCACGACTGTCCTGAGCCCTCGGACGACTCTGGCAGAAGCGGTGCCGACCTCCCAGCTCTCCCGTCCTCAGCGGCCCGGAGCGGGGCTGCGGGGCAGAGAGCCCCTCGGAGCCGAACAGCCTCAGGGGCTGCTCCTGGAGAAGTGAGTCCCGCGTCTGGCCGTCCTCCGGGCAAGTGGCCGTTCAGACACCGGCAACGCATCCTCGGGGCAGGCAGGCAGGGCCGGGAGGCCGGGAGAAGCCCGCTTCTTCTGCCCTTGATCCAGCAGGGGGTCCTCCTGTCGGCCCCTGTCCACGGCCAGCCCGCCGCACCTCGCTCACGATAGCCACAAACCCCACTCCGTTTGGCGCTAGGAATGTTCGCGGTCCACAGTTTCCACGAGGTACAGGCGATGCGATCGATCTACCACGTTGGTCGGCGTGTTTTAAAAGTAGTTGTTTGGGGAAGGTTTATTTTATAATTTACGGGGAGTGGGTCCTTGTCATTCCCTCACACCTCGCTGTGAACCACGTTACCTGTTCCCAGGTGGGAGGAATTGGGAGTGGTGCCAGGCCTGGAGACACAGTGGAGGCTGCGGCAGGAGGACAGGAGGCTGGGAGTGGCTCCTGAGGACGGGGGGAACGTCCCTCACCTCTCAGACCAGCACAGGCGACCTTCCCTGCAGAGACCCCGGAGAGCCTGGGCCAGCCATGTGACCTCAGTGTTCCCCCCTGTCCCATCGGGAGTTCTGAGCCTCTGCCCCAGAACACTCCTGATGGGCAAGGTCACCTTGAAGGTGGCCGGCCGAACCTGGGCTCTCTAGGGGAGGGAGGATTGTGTCGCGGAGCTAGTTAATGTTTAGGACACATGTTCAGTAATTCTCTGACCAAGTACTTTGTACTCACTAAGGTTAAAGAAAAAGCTGAGATTGTTAACATTTTGCAGCTATTTGCTGAGATTTGTGTCCCTTTGTCTACGCCTCTCCAGTCTCAGCGACCTCCTTTTCTTGGTGGATGATTAAAAGGCAAAGGAAGAATTTGAAGGTTAGTCGCATCGTGAAACGGGTCGCGGACACAGGGCCTGGCGCCCAGGAATCGGAAACCAGAGAAGACCCCGCAGCGCTGACCCCAGCGCCGCCGGCCTGTGGATGGGGCCAGGACATCTCCGCAAATATTGGGCTGGCTTGTTCGGAGCTGAGTATTTTGGACAAGTGAAGATTGGACAAATAGTCTAATTTTTAAAATCAAAATTTTCTATTATTTAGAAAAATAATACATATTCGTATAAGGATATTAAACAAAATCAGACAATTTGTGGGAGAACGTCTACCACTTAGAGATGACCTTCGTTTACACTTTGATGACCACATTTTTAGACCTGGCTTTGTGCATAAACACAGATAAAATACGTAAGTGCCAATAAAGCGATCGTACTACGCACGCTGATTGTTAACCTGATTTTCTCCTTTCACTCCATGGTGTCGGCGACCTCTGTCCGTATCAGTAAGGTTTGAATCCTGATGAACAAAACAACAAACACAAAACAACAGCGAACCTTTTGTTGGCAAATAAAACATTATGCTGAAAAGTTTTCAAAACCATGAGAGGAAGACCAAGGCTGACCATTTTATTTATCTGTAAAATAAATTGCTTTTTTCCATGAGCCGGTTTCATTGCACTGTTTTTGAACAATTGTTAGTTTACTTTCTTTTCCTGATCACCAGCAGAGGGCGCCCACCGCTCCGTTCCCAGCTGCCGTGGGGTCTGGGAGAGCCGGGCGCGCTCGGCCTGGACTTGGGAGAGGGGCTCAGCTTCCCCGACTCGGGGCAGACCCGCAGCGCTGGGTGCGGAGGCTGTCCATGGAGGGGGCGCTGGCCTGCACGTCGCTGGCCTTCGGATTTGATTAAAGGAGGCAAGCGGATGGGGTTGTTCCTGCTCAGAAGCAAATGCTGCGTCTTGAAAAATACCAGGATCTCTGGTCCTGGGGTTTTGTGGTTAGGGGAGAAAAGAGTTCCAGCTCTTACGTTATGTCTTGTCTGAGGGAGGAATTTAAACTCTCTCCTGAATCAACCATCACAGCAACCGGTGACCGGTTCACGGTGACGCCACGCCTGGCCATGGCCCGGCGTGTTCACTGTTTGCAGCTCTGGGCCCCGGGCCCCTCTGGGCTCTGCCCCCCGCCACGCCCGGGCTCGGGCCTGCTTTTCTCTTCTGGATGAATAATAAATCAGTAGATACGTGAGGACGAATAAAGGGAACTGGAAGATTTCCCCAGAGGAGACTAATCACTTCTAGCAGTTACATAGCAGTTAACAGTAGATGCAGGCGATGAGCCCCTCACAGGACCCACTCCGTGGTCTCAGCCCCCACCTCCCAGACCTGGCCCACTCCCCCCACCACGGGGACTCTGCATGATTAAAGACATCTTTTAAACATCATCAGAGATGATCTGGCCTCTTTCCAGATCACGTGTTTTAACAGAAAGTACATTTCGTTTCTCCACTTTTAATTTATTTTATTGTGTACTGGTTTTGGGGACATTGGTCATTCAAATAACTGCGTGTGGATGACACCTGCTCCATCTTCCCCCTGGAGGAGAGCAGGGAGCGGCTCTCCCGGAGGTTCTGTCGGGAGGCCTCTGCCCCTTCAGACCCTGAGTGAGCCTTCTCCGGGAGGTCACCCGCGTAGGGGCCCCGCGCCAGGCTTTTCCACCTCGGGCCCCCACTAACCGTCTTCACCACAGAGACACAGCGGGGCACTCAGTGTGGGCCCTCGGCACGTGGCCATGGACTTCGGCAAACCCCTGATCTTCGCTGTGTGGAGGACGACGCGTCAGACAAAGGTCTCTGTCAAGCCAGCTGTGACCTGCCCCGACAGTAGCATCCGGGACCACGTTCTTACTGGCCTTTTCTTAAGCAAGACATCCAAGTCCTGGGAATGCACATGTATCCCTGTGTCCCCAAAGGACTCAGTGCGAAAGAGGAGCAGGGGAAGTGATCACGCTCGGTCTTAAACACGGTGCAAGCATCGCGGGTCCACCTCCCTGCCTGTCCACAGACGCGCTGCTCAGCGCTGCCCTCCCGCGGCCCTGCGCCTCACAGCTCTGGAGATCGGACGCGACGCGTCAGGGCAGCCGCTGGCCGGTCTCCTCACTCCCAGGCCTCCAGCCCGGGACTGCCACGCACGCCAGGAGCTATGCGTGGACCGGGACGAGAGGCCCACGGTACAAACCTGAACCTCAGCAGCGGTCAGACGACGAGAGGAAAGGGGAAGGGGGAAGAACGATGTAAAAAGTCGTATCCTGTGTATTCACTGATTACAGAAGTCTGTAGACTTACCTTGTATGAAGATACGAGCTATGGGGTCGGAATAACAATGTGCTCATATATGGGAAAAAGAAATTAATATCTGTTGACAAAGTCAATTAATGAAGAGATATGTCAGTTAATGTCTAGAGAATTGGAGAAGTTTTCATTTCTGCTCTTCACTGGAAAACTAGTTGCTAATCACGTCAGTAAACACAGTAGATACAACAGACGCAAGGCTAGTTACTGGGATGAGATTTTTCGGGTCTCATTGTCATTTCAGAGGATGTGTTTCTACGGAATTAGAACGAGAGGCCCCCTCCGTGCCCCTCTCAGTGTCGTGCTGACAGATCGTATTGTCTGGACCTTTCTATTTCATCTACGCGGCTGGAAACCATCCAACCAACCACCATATTCCTGATACTCATTCCTCTAATCTCCAGGTCGAACGTTGCAGGGTTTTGTGTACGTCCCCACAGTGGCATCTGGGACCCTTGCTGTTCATCGAGAGGGTTTGACTAGTGGTCTCAGGGGTGAATGACTTTCCATGTTCCTTCTGTCCCCCTGAGACATCTTTGATTCTACGGCACCCTCAAAAAACCCAGATACCAGGGATCTAGGGGCGAATCTGTGTGACCAGTTTGGAAGCACAGAAGACAATGGTGTCGTCGTTTTTCTGAACTTCTGGGATAAGAAAAAGCAGAGTAAGATTTAAAATCAAGAAAGTGATTCTTTTCTTGTGAAAATGATGATAAAACCCACATGCGTCTTCACTGCCATGTTCTTTCTATTAAGATCATAAAACGCAGCTGGCTGTGAAATGGGCGCACGTTTTCCTATTTAGACCTGGCGGGAAGCAGCCCGCACTCGTCCGAGGCCGGGCTGCGGTGTCTGTGTGTCCCATGGCGGCTGCCCGGTGGCCGAGAGGCGCCAGTAACGCAAACGTTACCGACCAGCCCGTGCGCACGGTGACGAAATGACACGTCGTCTGTCGGTTACGAGTTGGGTCTTCCTCCCTCCCCACGCCCCGACCCCAAGGTGCTCGCGCGCTTCCAAGAAGTCACAGAACACCGTGGTTCTCTCTCCGATTCCGGTTTTGTTCGGATACGTACATTTCAGAGGAAATGTTCTGCCATTTCTGGTCAAACAGCTTCTAATATGCCTCACGAGAGAGCGTCGGATTTTTTCCTGGTAAGATCAGGGCATTTTACATTTTGCAATCTGGGGAGAATTCTTCTCTGTCTGAACGAGATATGGGGTTTTTCCTGTGTTTTTGCCCGTCGCCGAGTCTAAGAACACGTCTGCTCCCGAGTCACTGGCTCGGGCTGGTTCAACGAAGGCTGTGGGCTTTTCCTTTCCTTATCCAAAGCCGTCCGGTGTCCGCGTGGGCTTTTCTCCGTCACTGGAGCAAGTCACAGACAAGCCTGTCATTCAGATGGGGATCTCGGGCTGCTGGCCCTGTTCTGATGGCACGTTTCTTCCCAGGTGCTGGACAACGAGGACGGCGGGCGATGGGCTGAGAGTTCGCTGGCATCGCTCTGGTGTCCCGCCGGGGGCGGGATTGCCGTGGTGCCCCCCACTGACTGCAGGGCAGGTTTTTAAGTTCGAGAGTTTCTGCTTCAGCAAATGGCGAAGCTGGAAGCAGAGGTTTGGCCGCTGGTTTCCTGGACATGGTTGGCCGTCCGGTTCTTGGTGTTTTCTGTGATGTGGCTTCCCCTGGAACGGGAACACAGCTCCCCTGTGTGGGACGCGCCCGAGGGCCTGGCCCGGCACAGAGAGAGATGGCAGGTCAGGGTTCAGGGGCTTCTGCAAGTTCAGTGAACTCTTTTCCAGACGTCCCCTCCTGACCCGGGATTTAGCCTCAGCGGGAAGCACTGTGAGGCCCGTTCCCAGCTCTCCTGCCCTGGTGAGTGGACAGGCTCCGAGGAGGCGGACGCATGGCCACCCTGGTGGGGAAGTCCTAACAATGGCTGTGCATTGCCCACCTGCAGGTCTCCGTCTCGTCTGGAGCTGGGTGCAGCCTGCGCTGGGGCCTGGGAGGGCCTCTCATTCGTCTCCCCAGGAAAGCTCAGGCAAGAGGACTTGGACGGTCTCCTGCGGGGAAGGCCCAGAGATGTCTGTCCCCAGCGCAGGTAACGTGGAGCTGATGGCCAGGGAGTGGCACTCCGGCCCGGCGGCTCTGCACACGGGGTTGAGGCCTTGCTGTTCTGTCCAGTAACGCAGGAGGTGAGTTTGATGCTGGACTTAACCACTCCGATTTTTCCCTTTGTTCCCAAGCACCCATTTATAAAGACCTCGCGGTGTCTGAAGTGCATAGAAGACTCTTTTTAGCGTAAATATCAGGCTAACTTCAACACAGAGGCACACGCCAAATGCAAGCACCCACAGAGCGTCTTTCTTGGCCGTGGAGTCCAGCCGTGCCCTTGCAGAGCATGTGGGTGTGCACGCAGCTCAGGGCGTGGGGTCTGTCGCGAAGTCTTTGGAGGGAAAAGCAGAGCAGCAACGAGCTTCCCAGCCGTCAAGGCCGTGGGCCGGGCGCAGGTGCTGCGGCAGCCGTGGTCGTGGCACGGACGGGGCTGGGTCCCCAGACCGCCAGAGGCCCCCTTCGCGCCAGCATGTTCTGAGGGGGACTGGCCGTGCTGCAGACGGCAAGGGGCCCGTCTAGTCGTGAGCCATCAGCATCACTCTCATCTGAGCAGAGGTGTTTTCTGGGGAATGATGAGGAAATTCCATTCGCCAAACCTAAAGAAACCCGAGGAAAGTCTACACGCGACCTTCCTGCGTAAGTGACGCCTGGGAGACCAGAGGTTTCATTGCTCTTACGACCGGAGTAAGATGGAACAGGCTGCAGGCACGCCAGCCTCGTCGCCTCCCCAACCTCCTGGGCGGCTGGGGAGCCGTGTTGCCTGCGAAGGCGCAGGAGAAAGCGGAAGACCCTCGGGCCTGCAGCCTTCGAAGCAATGTCTGCAACCACTACTCTGGCACCCGCGTTCTACAGCTGAGCAACTGAGGCCCCAAAGCAGAAACATGACTGGCCCAGGGCCACAGCTGGCTGGAGCGAGGGGCCGGAGCCACTGGGGTCCTTTAGGGCAAGCTCTGCCCCTCGCCCGCTGTGAGGGTCTCTGCGCGGTGACGTCGGGCAGGGCTGTGACGACACCTGTGTCCACACGGGGCTGGGTTCCCACAGGATTAGCACAGAAGCCCCCCGTCGTCAGCAGGACCGATGACTGCTTCCGCTGTCCTTCCGAGGTGAGGAGTGGGAGCTGAGAGCAGGACAACGCCGGGCTGAGGTCACATCGCCCGCGTGGTAGAATCGACGTAAAGCACGAACGTGCGATTCTCGCCGCCAAGCTTGTCCGTGACACGACGCGTTTTGACTCCTAACCCCAACATGTTGTGGTGACAGCTGGTGGCTTCAGGAGCCGGGAGGGGTCTTTCAGCAAACCTGCGGTGCCCACGATGGCCGGGTGTGGACAGTGTCCTCAAGGGCAGGCCAGGAGCCAGTGGCGGGTCTGCCAGCCGTGTGGCAGACGGACTTGGGAGGAAGCAGGGACAGTCTCAGCGGAAGCCAGCAGCAGAAGTGTCGCTTCCTGCTCTTCGTCCGTCTCTGGGTCCCTGGTTCCATGCAGCGCCTGCAGGTGCCTGGCCCAGCGCCGGGACCCAGAGACCCCGCCCTGCCGGGGAGGGCAGGGGGTCAAGGAAACGCTCCACTGCTCTCGCAGGAGGTGGCTCGTCCACGTGTGGGCTGCTCCTTCTTCCCCTGGGAGTCCTTGCTTTTCCAGCTTGCTTTCGGGTTCTCGAACATCATGTCACCGTCGACTTTGCTCTCGGCCCCGCCTTCCCGTCCGCGGAGGAACAGACACGTGTTAGGACCGAGGAGAATGGAAGAATTCGCAGCGGGGAGTCTGGGTCTGGAAGGCACCGTCCACGCCCTTGGAACCAGTTTGTGCCCTGCCACCTGCCCGCCTGCTCCACGGTAGGGCCCTTCTTACCCTCCCGGCGCGGTTGCAGAAAGCGGGGAAGGGGGCGCGCTGAGGCAGAGCCCGGCTGCCCACAGCCCGGCGCCCTCGGAGCTCCGGAGCGCGGAGGAAGGACGGGCGTCCTCCTCCCGACTCTGCCCGTTCCGAGGGCTGTGGCTCCACCCGGTGCTTCCCTCTCCTGCGCGGCCCACGCCGAGGTCTGTCATAGAATCCTGGGACAAGTGTGTCCTAAACCATGGAGCGCGTCCGGCCCTGCCGCCCCTTCCGCGAGGCTGGTGCCGTCACCCCCTTACGGACACGGCTGTCTGCGTAGCCCCGTGGCCTGCGGGTCGACGTATGTTCCCTTTGTTTTCCCTTCACTTCACGTCCATATGATACCACACACACACACACGCACACACACACGCACACACACGCACATGCACACAAACGCACGCGCACTCATACACATACATACGCACACATGCATACACACGCACATGCATGCACACGCGCATACACACATGCACACACGCACACACACATACACATACACACACATACACATACACACACATGCATGCACACACGCACACACGCACCCAACCATCCAGCACCTCTCCCTGATTTAATTCTTCCTGTGTGTTTGTGCAAGTGGATCCAGATCCTGCTCAGACCAGAGGGGACCCAGGAACACACAAGGGACAGGTGCAAAGAGCCTCATGTTAAACTCGCCTCGTTTCCAACAACCCGGAGAGCAAGGCTGTGGCAGCCACACAGAAATGGCTTTTTGCAGAGTATTTATTGATTTTCGGCCACATTTTTAGGTGTGCAAAAATCTGTCTGGGATGAAGCTGTGCAGAACAGAAGGGCTGGTTTTTCTCTGCTAAATAATTTTTTGAAAGAGAAAAATCAGATATTCTGTTGATAGTTTCTGGCTCGTGTCTGAACTTGGAGGGCCTCTGCTCCCCGTCTGGGGTTTCTCTCCGGGGATGCGCCGCTCTGTCGCGGCAGCTGGCCCCACGCAGGGGGGGAGCCAGGGCTGGGGAGGCGTCCACGTCTTCCACGAGGACTCCTCTGGCACACCCCCCTCCCCCTGGGTGCCCAGCCGAGCATGTCTTGGGTACCAGCACGAGTTTTTAATCTTTTGCACGTTCCCAGGTGATAAAGCCGGTGCCAAGGGACGGCCGCGACTGCTTCGATCTGGAACGTGACCAGTGGACCGGCTTGTGCAGTGCACGGGTGAGCAGCAGGGCGGGCTCCTCACGGAGGTTGCAGGATGGGGCCTTCCCCCCTTTCCTCCGGCGCCAGCTCCTTGCTGTCGCCCCTGCACCTGCGGGCAGCTTGGCTGAGCTCAGTGAGGACTGGCCGGAGGGTCCAGACTTCCCAGGGGCGCTCGTTTCAGAGCTTAGTCCGGCTAACCTTTGGCGAGTGCCAGGTGTCTGCTAGGCTGTTTTCACCGCAGACTCAGGCACAGATGTGCAACTGGCCATGGTCAGGCCAACCCTCCCAGACCAGCGTCCCCCCACGGCTTGCCAGGCCCATGGTGCCACCAAGGGCTACTCCTCGGCCTTGGCAAAGGACGCAGACCTGTTACCAGGCCATGACCTCTCGGGGGTGATCTATTCTCCCGACCGGACAGCGTGCCCCGCCCAGCGTCCCCTACCACGGACTCCAAGGCGGGTGCTCTCACGCCACACGGGCTTCCTGCCTTTCCCTGGGCCTGCTTCCGCCTCACTGGCTTTGCCCACTTGCAAAGGCACTGGAGCCGCCGCGCGCCTGGGGGCCCCGCCTGCGCAGGCGGAGGGTAAACATTCGGAGGCCCCCACGGAGCTGAGAGCCCAGGTGAGGACGGGTCACTCACGGCCCGACGGGGGGCATCTGCTGGCGTCTTACCTTGTACATGTTGCACAGCCCGGGCCGGCTGCGGGCATAAGAGGGCAGAGGGCTCCGGCTCTGCATTAGCCAAGGTACCTGCCGAGGGACACAGAGCGCGCGGTGTGAGTCCAGCGGCCCGCAGAGCCCCAGTCCTCCAGCAAATCTCCTCTAGAGCCCTGGCGAGACCCGGGAGGGGAGGAGTGAGCAGATGAGGGGTTAGAGGGCGACCGTCAGCGGGCTGTGCAGGCAGGTGGTGCAGGGACCAGCGCGCGGCGAAGGGGACAGAAGGGGGGGCAGGACGCGCACACAGGAAAAAGGAACAGAAGGAAAGATTTAGGGGACGAATCCTTTCCTCCAGAGTCTATTCTGGGGCCCTGCGCCAAACTGCGGGACTAAATGTGCTCAGCACCGTGGCAGCGCCAGGCTCGTAAGGTCGCCGAGACAGCAGGTGAAGAGGGCGTCTCCCAGGCTGGGACAAAGTGCGAGAAAATCGCTCTTTGATGTCTATGACGGAACGGATACATTTTATACTCAATTTTGTTCGTAGGGTTTTATTACCTTTTCTTCCATAGCAAGCGTGAGCTTTCGCATTGGATTTACAAGTAGAAATCTTTCCTGCTCTGTGGCGGTTAATTTAACCGAGGATGGGCCTTCTCAAGTTTTCTGTAGCGTATAAGGAAATGGTTTTAGGAGCAGCAGTGTTCAAAGCCACTGTGGCCACTTGGAGTCACATTTTCGTGCTGCCGTTTGTCCTTGTTAATTGGTGAAGTTTCAGAATTTAACGTAAGCAGGAACTTAATGTTCCTTGACAGGAGCTAAGTGGTCACCTTAACTCCATTGTCACAAACTTCCTAAATGGTATCTGCTGCTGACTGAGCGCCTTCTCCTCATTCTCTCAGCTACGTGAGCGTTTTGCCGGAGCAACGAACTTGGAACAACGTGGCTGACGGACTCTGATCACAGGACCAAGGTAAACGGTCTGCAGGGAGTGCCTGGTCCTGACATCACAGCAAATCAGAGAAGGAAGAAGCAGGGGGTGGGGGGAGGGGAGAGAGACAGAGACAGAGAGAGACAGAGAGAGAGAGAGAGAGACAGAGAGAGACAGAGAGAGAGAGAGAGAGACAGAGAGAGACAGAGAGAGAGAGAGAGACAGAGAGGCTGTAGTTGTCCACAGAATCGCCGTTATGGGTTTCAGGAGATGCCTTGCGTTAGCCGCAGGTGAGATGGATTCTTTTCCGTCAGGTTAGCAGCGGGCGGTGCGTGTTCTGGTGCGATGCGTGTTAGCGCGTTTCCGGGCGTGTTACGGAAGCGAACTCGCGGGTTTCCAGGGCGGCTCTGTGGCGAGCGCGTGCTAACCCGTTCATCTCAGCACTGATCCTCCCGCAGGAGAGAGGCGATTTATTTCTACTCTAGCAAGAATTACTGGTGACTTTAATGCATGGCATTGAGTTCTTAAAGGAGCGAGAGAATTGAGTATTCATTCTAGAGTGGGTCTTGGTGGACGACCTGGGTAGCTACTGTCTTGGTGAGACTGGGCCAGCTCCAGGAGAGACCCCTCGACTGGTGGCCTGTGGGCGAGTCCATGCCGCAGACCTTGGTCCGCAGGCAAAGAAGGCCTCTCCATTGATTCTTCATCTGTTTAATGCAATGTCTCTTCCTCATGAAGAGGGTCACCACTGAGACATCACACGGCCCTGGGGGCCGGCGTCACGCCCCCTCCCGACACGCCTGTCTACGGGCAGGGCGAGGTGGCTGGGTGCACACGGGGTGTCCCGCGGTGCTCTGCAGGAGACGCCACCTGTACCCCTGGCCTCCCGGGGTCAGGAGAGGGCAAAGCCTCATTTCCACCTGTGTGGTTTGCAGAGCGAGCTTCTACACTTTCTACCAGGAAAGTGAAACATTTCCAGCAGAAAAACTGGGGAAACGAGCACTTGAACAGCGAGGGCTGCAGCCCAGCGAGAGGACGAGGCAGGAGCAGCCTCTCCCGGGGAAGCCTGCGCGAGGCCCTCTTCTGGGGGCGCCCTCAGGGGAGCTCATTTTTCTTTAGCGTTTTTCCTTTTCACTATTCTTTATGAAGTAGGATGATTTCAGAGCACCAAGAGCGTGGTGACAGACCTGATGGGAAATCTCTAAGATGACTTATTAACCCAGAGTGTGCGGGGGGTTCCCTAGTTCCTAGACGCTAAGCGACGCCGCGGCAATTTCCACGTGCGCTGCGCGACGTGCTGTTCCTCTCACGAGCCGGCCCCTCCGCCGGCCAGTCGGAATCGCCTGTTACCAACGGCTGGTTTATTTTTCCCAAAGGGAAAATCAGTGATGAGGGAATCGATGCCTTAATGGAAATGAGTTTAGGGGGTGAGTGAGGAGGAGCCCCCGGCGGGACACGCGCCAGGTGCAGGGCAGGACACGCCAAGGTCAGCTCACGTCTCACTCTCGTTTCCGGTTTATCAGTGGCCCCGACTTTGCCCCAATCTCACACACCCGCCTCCCTCCTCAGGAAGGCCCAGCCTCTCGCTTCAGCTCCCCGAGGTTCCTTTGACACCTGTGCATGTCCTCGCCGGGGGCAGGGGGGGCGGGGGGAGGGAGGGCGGCCATCCGTGTGCTGGTCCATTCAGTGCGTGCTCGTGGCGCGTCCGAGACGGCACCAAGGGCGGCGGGGGCTGCTCAGCCCCCTCCCCAACACACTGGGAGAAGCGTCAGCCACATCGAGCAGAGCAAGAACCGTCACGGTGGAAACACCGGGATACCCGACCGTCAATGGAGAGAAAAGAATGAAACGTCTTGAGGATAAAGCAGACGAGTGAGGAACCGTGACCTTCGTGGGCAGAAGCGGCAGGTGCCCCGGTGCCCGGACTTACCTGCTGGCTGTGTCACAAGGCCACAGAAATGCCAGTAACACGGCACACTTGCTCAGGCAGAACAATCAAACAAGACAACTCAACAGTTCACGTGCAATTAATTAGCACACCACCCTCGGTCTGTTAAACTGTTTAATGAATGCATGAAAGGGCAGAAATATATGTAAAGCAGAAGTTCATAACAAAATCAAATTGTAACAACCACCAGAGGCAATTATCATAAATACATTCACATAATTCACAAATGTGTCACGTATACAGAGGATGCGCAAAGTTGCAGCCGATACAGGCACATCGAGTTCCAACGTCACCACCGTCTACTCAAACACCCGTGGACGGCCGTGGGGGGCGCTGAGGCCACAGAAGGGCACAGGAGGGGGCTGACGATGGAGCCAGAGAAGCCTCTGGTCACCAACCAGTCAGGAGTTCCTATAAGGAATCTCAAAAAATATTCGTTCGGTGCAGAAATAAATGCACCCACTCTATTGGATGTTCTCCAGCCGCATCTCTGGCCAAATCTCTCGTCAAAGGGATGCAGTGAATGGCCGAACCCGCTACCGCGCAGGGCATGGTTAGCCTCAGTGTGGCCCTGTGAGCACCCCAGCCCGGGTGAGGGGGTTCCCGCCGCTGCCGGACCCCTGGGGACTCTCTCTACTGTGCCCTTCCCGTGGCCCCAAACGGTACACTCCCCGTGGGATGACAGAACATTGCTACAGAATTAGGATATCGGGTTAACAATGAAGAATTAAGTTCCTGTAGAACTACACTGTGTTTAATGTAATTAAAATGCAATGGAAAAAAAAAATCAGGCAACAGAACACTTGGATTAATTTACAAGACTGTTACACCCCACGGCATTAAACGAAAGAAAAAGTTCTTACCCTGAACAGTCAGAATGGGTGGCACAGAAGTAATACTGAATGTTGGATAATGCAACGCTGAGATTAGCAGGTTATAAATGGAGCTTTTAATGTAAAACAAATAGAGAAAAATAGGGGAAATCATCAGTTCAGAACCCAGATTAAAAAAAAAAAATCTTTGGAAGCGTATGGTATGGAGAAGTAGGAGAGGCGTGTCCTCGCTGCATCCTTACTGTGGATGGCCCAGGACTTCCGTCCCTGTGTCCAGCCTGGTGACTCGGCCAAACCTGACTTCCTCTAGATAAAAGGGAAGAGGAGCAACTTCCAAAGCCGGTGTTTCCAGCCTCGGTGTCAGCGCTGACACGGACTGAGCCTGGGGGAGCGAGACCAGGGAGGCGAGGCTGACGCGCCCAGGTGCTCCCCATCCCTCCCAAGACCCGCACTCCAGGGCGCTGGGAACCTGCTCCTTAACGACAACGCCGTCCTTTCTTTCCTCCCACGACAAAGGAGCGTGTTCTCTGTGAATGCACTTTTCATTTCTGGCTCTCGAAAGAATATGCCTCCTCAAGGAATTCTGAATGCGCTTCCCTTGAATGTCAGCTCCAGCCACACAGGGTGGGTGTCACTGGTGCATTCCGGGGTCCGGGGGTGGTGCGGGCAGCACGTGTCCCCAGGGCACCGAGGAAGAGCAGAGGAGGCACCGGGGACAACAGCCCCTTTCACAGGGTCTTGGGGGCGGGGGGCTCATTCAGAGGCTCGCAGGATCCTGCCTGGAACTCGATCTAGACAGAGAAGCAGCACGATCGCTTTCCCCCAGGACGGCCGGACGGGCTGCCCGTGTCAGGGACGGCGATCAGGCCTGGCAATGCCCTTCCACGCCAGTCTCTTAAGTCTACCCGGAGGACCTCTCTAGCAAGAAAAAGGAGGGCTCTCCTGATCTATAAACAGAGCAAAACCAAAAATAAAAAATTACTCCACGGCAGCCCATGCCAATAAACACCCCAGACTTCTAGGGCTATTGTGGGTTTGTAGCTGGGTGTGGAGTAGGTGAAGCTTGCATCTCCAGTGTTTGAAGGACTCCACAGTAAGAGTAGAGTTGAACAAAGAGTGCTGTTCGCCCCCACTGCACGCCTGCAGCAAGGACAGCGCACGCTAACGTATCACTAGCCTGTGTCTGCAATAAGCTGCTACGTGATTCTACAAGCAAACTAATTGCCTGTTTTGGCATCAAAGGGCCAAGCTGTATTTAAAAATCTTTTGTATTTAACACTCAAGAGTGAAAAGAACTGATACTTCAAAAATTTTAAAACAATTATTTAAAATTTGTTTTTATTTTTAAAAATCCTGTGAAAATGTTTTGATTTTTCTAAATCCCTGACAATCTGGCAACATTATTTTGCCAAGAGAGTGACTTCTTCTGAGACTAGAATCTTTTCTTTGAAAATATTAAAGCATATAAGAGATTTAAAACAATAAAGGTTGTAATCCCACATAAAGGAAGAAAAACATCTATGGATTCATAATCCACTTTGAGATAAAGCCACAATGATTGGTATAAATGCTTTCACCATTATATTTCAACTTAAACCATCATCACGGAAATGGAGCTTGTTTTGTAATATATGCTATCCGGCTATTGCATCTTTTCTGCACAGTTTAAACCCATTTTTCCTGCTCCTTGAATGGAACAGGATAGTTTAAGGTTTTAAGACTGACGACTCTGCGTGCATGGGGATCTTAGCATAACAGCAAGACTCTGCCAGGTGGCCAGAACCCACAGACACCTGGTGTGCTTGAAAAGGCGCTACCAGGTGAAATGCGTGTGAGAAATAGGTCAGGTGGCCGGCATTTGGAGTGACGGAGTATCGCCAAGGAGTGAAGGGAAACCGCTACGAATGCAGACACCGAATGGACCAACCAGCGTGTGAATTCAGTAAGCACTTAAGTGCGACACATCAAGTGTCGTTCACAAGTAAATCATGACGGTGTCACGGCGTGACCTCTCCACACGGAGCACGTATGATTGCCTGAAATTCCAGTGTGCTTTCGTGCCCTTGGGAAAGGTAAACCTGACATCTGTGTTTAGCTTCAACAGTTTCATGATCAATAATTTTAAGAATTGCAGTTGGAGGCCACAGCTCCAAAGCACCCGTGGTTTTTAGGGTGCTCCATTAACAAGATGACGGTTGCTGTCCCACATGTCCTTCAAAAGCCTCTCACAGTCCCCAACATTCAAAATTAGCTCAGGACCCAGGCAGAAACGCTGCATCTCATAGGCTTTGTGAGAACACCCAGTAAACCAGGGGCTTTTTTGGAAAAACTCTCTCTCCAAAATTGCCCAATTATCCAACACTCTACAAAACCCTGTGCCATGTCTCCTCTTTGCAATCTGAACCACTTGGGGGTCCGCTCTTAAAGGAAAAGCAGGCACAGATGACCTACTCACAGTCAGCGCCGGAAGCCCCCTAGAGACTGGACAGCACTTTTTTCCTGTGATATATTTTTATCCACAGAACATTTACTTTTAAACAATGAAGCTTCCAAGATTCTATATTCAAATTAATGGAATCACAAAATAATAAAGTTTTGATTCATCGACACTTGTTCATCCCTCCACCCTTTCCACTAAACAACTCAGACAAAAGAGAGAGTTTGCTCAAGGCGGATTTAAATTCAGGAGCTTGTTCTAAAGTCCCCCTCGACCTCAATCGCATGATTGTTGCAGAGCAGCGTGAAGCTAGCAGCAGTGACTCCAGGAAAAAGTGAGCGTAACCCAGTGTTGAACCCAAAAGAGTGGGCCACAGGCAAAATCAGTTGTAAAGCCCCAAGCACAGAGCACAAGCGTGCGCCGCTTATATGCAGGGCACACGCAAAGACCCAGCATTCAGAACTTCCTTGCATTCCTGAGCCACACCCCATCACAGTCCCTCCGAGGAGGACAAAGAGGGAGCATTTAACAGAAATACCCTAAGCAGCAAGGCAGCCCCTGGGGCCTCTGCACTTTCCAGCCAGGACCAACACCCCAGACACTAAGCGGCTACATGTCAGCTCTTCCCCTAATGGCTTGGTTCGCCTACTGAAGTGTGCTGTCCTTCTTCCATTTCAACTAAAGCTCCTTTACTCCTCAGAGCTCACCTTGCCAGAGCCCCGCTTGGGCGCGCCCCTGTCACTGCCAAAGAAGCGCCCGATGGAGTCAAGAATGCCCGTGTCTCTGTGCCGTGGGAGGAAGCCATGCCGCGCATGGTCCATGGTACTTGCTGTGGCCAGGTACTTGGATCCGTGCCTCTGGGAGGGTCTCTTCTGTGACGCCATCACATCCAGGCCCTCGGAGGCGGCTGCACTGTCTTCTTGGATGGTCTGGAGCTCGTCGGACTCGGAGGGCCTGTCTTTGAAGGTGTTGTCCTCCCTCCCCGGGGCATCTCGGGAAAAGAGGCGGACCAAGTGGGGGCGGCTCCCCGGGTCAGCTGGGTGGGCGTCCTGCCAGGCATTCTTTGGGCCCGCTGTGCGCTTGGAGTCTGTCACCGCTGTGTCCCCAGAGGAGGTCCCATTGTTCTGGTTCGCATCTGCCTCTCCTGCAAACAACAATGAGATGTGAATACGGGCCTGTGCGGGCAGACCGGGGACAAAGCCGCTTTCTTCCAGGGGTCTTGAACTAGCTGTCTCCCATACAGTGCGCAGAGTATGCGCCGTGCCCAGCGAGCCGCACGGCAGCCTCAGATTGCCCCGGGCAGAAACCAACCTGGACTCGCATCCTTGCCGCGGCCCGGCGTTTGGCACCCCGGATAAAACGCACCAGGGCTTCCTGAGGAAGTGACCTGAGCACGCGGCGGGCACCTCAGAGTCTCCCCGTGGGGGCCGCGTGACTGCACTTGGAGAGCACAGAGTGCAGGTACCGTTAGGGACATTTGTTACCTAAAAGACCGCCGGTGCGCAAGCTAAGCACGCCGGGAGCGTTCCTTTGACAAAAGGTGTTTTTAGTGCTCTTAGTAGAAATGGAACTTCCCACATCTTTTTACAATTCATGCCTTAAAGAAATGGGGCATTTAGAATTCTTTCATTCCCAGATTCCACAAGAGGCCTCTCGCACTAGAGAATTGCTTATTCAGGACATTTTGATTTGGCTTCTCCTCCGTAAGCAGCAACAATCAGAACGTTTGAAGTGGGAATGGGATATTTCATGTTGCATGCCACCACCGCATGGCTTTTTACAGAAAATACATTTCTCTCACAAATGGCAATAAACCCATTTGCTCTCAAGTTATACGAAGTTAGGTTTAAATGAACATCATTTAGTTAGTTTCCTCTCCAAATTCTATTACTTATCTACAGAAAACATGGATTCCTTCACACTTTCCCTTAATACTTTCCATCTGTCCATCCATTTATCCTCCCATCTCCTAATCCATCCACCCATCTACTAATCTATCCATCTACCCACTCAACCATCCATTTATCCACTCCTCCATCCATCTACCCACCCATCCATCCATCCATCCATCCACCTACTCTCCCATCCATCCACTCATCCATCCATGCATACATCTACTCATCCATCCACCCATTCATCCACTCACCCATCCATCTATCCATCCAGCCACTCACCCATCCATCCACTCATCCATCCATCTACCCATCCATCCACCCACTCACCCATCCATCCACTCATCCATCCATGCATCCATCTACTCATCCATCCACCCATCCATCCATCTACCTATCCATCTATCCATCCACCCACTCACCCATCCATCCACTCATCCATCCATGCATCCATCTACTCATCCATCCATCCACCCACCCACCCATCCATCCATCCACTCATCCATCCATCTACCCATCCATCCACCCACTCACCCATCCATCCACTCATCCATCCATGCATACATCTACTCATCCATCCACCCATCCATCCATCTACCTATCCATCTATCCATCCACCCACTCACCCATCCATCCACTCATCCATCCATCTATCCATCCATGCATACATCCACTCATCCATCCATCCACCCACTCACCCATCCATCCACTCATCCATCCATGTATCCATCTACTCATCCATCCATCCATCCACTCATCCATCCATCCATTTATCCACTCCTCCATCCATCCATCCATCCATTCACCCACTCTCCCATCCACCCACTCTCCCATCCATCACTCATCCATCCATCCATCAATTATTGCATTGAGCACACTCAGTCCTGTGAGCCCTCCTAGAAGAAGGCCATGCTGTAAGAGGGTGGGCCCTAACCCAGCGACTGGTATTCTTGTAAGAGGAGGGAGGTCTGGACACAGAGACACAGGTGCACAGGGCAAATGTGCTGGAGGTGGGGACTGGAGTGGCGCATCTACAAGCCACGAAGCACCAAGGACCCCGGCACCACCAGAAGGTCAGAGACACAGACAGATTCTGCCCTAGAGCCTTCAGAGGGCGCATGGCCCCAAAGACACCTTCATTTAGGATTTCTGGCCTCTATGACTGTGAAAGAATAAATTCCCGTTGTTCTCAGCCACCCGGTGTGTGGCAATTTGTTTCAGCAGCCACAGGAGATGGATACAATGTGTAATTTTCTATGGCGCAATGATACAAAGAAGACAGACCAGGCTCAGGTCATCAGGATGGCCCCTGAGGAGGTGACATCTGGATGAGGTGACAGTCTGGGCCTGGTGAGGACTTGAGGGTGTGGGGTGCTTCTGGTAGGAGGAAGGCCCGACTGCGGGGCCTGGGCAGGGATCAGCTTGGGGCGCGGCTGGACAGCTAGGCAGCCACTGTGCTGGGGTCAGGGAGGCTGGCGGGTGACAGCATCGGGGGCCACGGCTGGGACCCAGGGGATACAGGGTTTGGGGAGCAGGGGGAGCCCTGCTGGTTGAGAGCAGACTGTGGACAGGGCAGAGCAGGAGGCGTGTGGCGCAGGGCCCGGTGTGGGGTGTGTGGCCGTGTGCAGCCACGAGGGCGGACGGAAGGCCCCAACGCTGGGCGCTTTGGCTTTCACCCTGCGCTGCTGGGCCAGCGGAGGGGACCGGGGTCTGCCTGGGACACTAGCGAAGAAAGGTGTCTGGGCTGGAGCTGGGGGAGTCCCCCGAGTTTACCTGCCATGGGGAGGCAGGCGGCAAACCAGCCCCTAACGCAGTGCAGCCTGACAAGGACGAAGAGTGCGCAGTGTGCGTGACATCATTTTAGACTGGTCTCCTCGAGGACATCTTTGGGTGACAGTGTTGGGGTCCCCACGACCCCCAGTTTCCGAGAGGTGCTGGGAAGGCTCATGGGACTGAGAGTGTGATCCTGGGACCGCGGTGACTGATGACAGTGAGAAGAGAACGGGGCGGAGTCCGAGGAGCCTCTCCTCACAGGGTCACGCAGGACCCTGAATTTTCCAGCAAGTTGTGACCACACCTTCGAAACGCCGTCCACCGGGAAAGGTGGTCCCGGGGCACACGCACACACACATGCACACACACATGCACATACATGCACACACGCGCGCATGCACACACGCGCACACACAAGTACACACGCACACACACGTACACAGGTACATGCACGCACACACGCACACACAGGCACACACAGGTACACACACACACATATGCATGCGCACATGCATGCACAAAGGTACACACATGCACACACACACACGCACACATGCACACACAGGTACACATGCACACACACGCGCACACACAGGTATACACATGTGCACACACGCACACACACACACAGGTACACACACATGCACACACTCGCACACACACAGGTACACACGCACGTGCGCACACACACATGCACACACACACACAGGTACACACACACGCACGTGCGCACACACGCACACATGCACACACAGGTACACACACGCACACATGCACACACGTGCGTGCACACATGCACACACACACATACACAGGCAGAGCACCATCAGACCTGGAACCAGATCTTCTGCGTCCTAATCAGCACATCTTGTAAAAACTTTAGATCGAATGCAATTGCCTCGTGCCTGAGTAGACCTATGGACTGAGCCAAGACGACAGCCCACTCGCCCCCCAGGCCTCGACCTTGGGGACGCTGAAAATAAAACAGCGCATGTGGAAAGCACCTTCCAGCTGTAAACCGTCGTCGGGACTTTGACTCTAATGTAGTTTTTTATCTCTCGATGTTTCTCAAGCTCTCCGTGTCTAATTGAAATGATCTGCCTTTTTTGGATTTGTGTGAAAATGACAGTCACACGGGCTCCTTTGATACCAAGGTCCCATCGGGGGCCGTGTGGAGGACAGGACACCAGTTCTGGGGGACAGCGGCACATGAGCAGGGGCCGGGGGTCACTTTCCTTTGGGTACATACATGTGTGGGAGTTTGGACAACACACACTTTCACAAATACATGCAACAAAAGAAACAGGGCTCCAACCCTGTTGATTTCTTTCCTCAAAATCACACGGGTCAAGAAACTGCCCACAAATGACATTCATCATGCAGCGACACAGAACCTGCATTCCAAGGCAGATTGACTCACTCCCCAGGTACGTTCCGGACGGTGCCGATGACAAAGTAAAACACAAACAGCAGGAACCCAGGTCACCCTGGTCCTATTCACGCTCCTAGCAGGGTGCACACAGCTGCCGGTGTGTCCGATCCGGCCGGGCCCTGCGCCCGAGAAACGGGTCCCGGATCCAGGACCAGTGCAGGAAAGACGGGGCAAGCTGGGGTGGGAGTCTTTGGTGGTGTCCTTCTTTCATGGCCACTGGTACATTCAACTACGTAAGAACACGAAGATTTACAACATGCTCACTAAATACATCGCTGCATTGCAGTGCTTGAAAACAGCAACACAAGGGATCCCATGGTCCGTACAAAGCTGTAGGTTTTGCAGGGATGCGATGCTTATTTATAGGTTGCAGGAGCAGCAGAAATAATTAGAGCCTGGTTTGTAGCTGTGCTTTTTTAATCTCTAGCTAATATAAATTAATGCAAATGTGAGGGGAAAACAATAGCTATATTGTACATAATTAAATGCATTAACAAAACACAAGAGCATCTGAATACTAATATTTTTACAACAGTTGGGCTTTGTGTCCCTGAATACAGTTATTTGTGAAGCACAGAGAAGGGCATTTGTGTCCCAAAAGTAGCTTCTCCCAACACATAAGAAGCATGGCGAGAAGTCTAAATCTGTGGATGTGCAGCATTTTTTAGTAGGGACAGGTTCAGTTTAAACGCATCCATTAATATTGCCTTCAGTCAAATTAAAGCCCAATGCAGACTTTTATTTAGATTATATTTATAGAGCAGAGCATTTATTACACGATTAGATCTAATTTTACCAGAATATGCAATTCTAATATTTTATGTGTTATTGATCAAATTCTATGAATGCAGGAAAACTTCTCTAAAAAAACATACACCTTCAATGTCATCGCTAGAATGACCCCCATAACGCGGGGTCCCGGTCACCAGCACTGTGGAGGGGCTCCTTAGTTTGCTCTACATTGTTTCACATTTGCTCATCTGTCTCTTCAGTTAGACGACCTCCCTCTGAGGGGCGGGGACCACGCTGTGTTTGTCACCAACTTCCCCGGCACGGTGGACGCTCAGCAAGTGTTTATCGTTTGCTCATAGAAGATGCTGATATTTACCGAACGTACTCCAAGAGGAATTAGACCAAAGCCCCACTCTTCTTTGCTAGAAGAACTTAGATTTGGCATAATTGCTGCCAAATTGTTTTTTCTGTATTTATTTTAAAGTGAGAATTTCCCTTAAGTCCTTGACGTCTCTACACCCGTAGTGCAAAGAACTCTAGAAATTGTAATAATTTCAGTTGTACAATTTAAGTCTTTCTGGCCATGTGGAAGGTTTTCGAATATTCTAAACATAACCATTCAGCGTGGCTCTGAACTATCAGAATAAAAAATTTAACTTTCCAGCTCCAACCCTTCGTGAACTCCAGATCCCAATTTGTCCATGTGGACTTGTGCCGACTTTGACAAGTCCCTTTGTCCATGTGAGCCCTGCGGGCTGTCTGGGGCGAACCAAAGCGTGTGGACAGCAGAGAAACGCCATCGAGACAGAGCTGCGGGCCGGGTCTCCAGGGTGGGGCTGAGGTGGGGGCTGGAGGACGCGGGGCCGACCCACCCTCTGCCCGGCCGATGTCCCTGAGCAGGTCCCCAAGCCAGGCTGTGCGTCCATTTGCGTATTTCAGGTGGAAAGGCACAGTTCAGTCCTTGGAACATCTCAGATGTCCTGGGGCTTCTATCAGCGACCCCCTCATAAATGCCACCGTCCACGGAGAGTTATGGAAAGGGCTTTGCTAGATCCAGCTTCTCATAACCCTACAAACAGGTGGCTGTATTAGTCCTTTATTCAAACAAGAAAACTGAGGCTTAGAGAAGTGAGGCGGGAACTGATGGAGGAATTTGTTAGCTCCGGGCGAAGCTCCCTCTTTATGCTCTGGAAACAGACGCAATCCCCCAGCCCTGGTGCTGCACGCCGGCTCCTTCCCCAGCCCAAACGGGCCTTAACTGCAGCTCGATTTGCCTCTCAGGCACAGTGTAACTGCAGATCACGGACGGCTGAGGCATCTGCCTGCAGCTCTGATGTGGAGACCCCCAGCCCGAGGGACCATCCAGATATAATTTCACTGGGGAAGTTCAATAGACTTTCTCAGACACCTGTCCTAGCCAAAAGCCAGCCAGGGCCACCGCCTGCAGCCATAGAGGCCCCGAATGCGCTCAATGGACTCAGTGCCCTGGACAACTGCAAGGACGGCCACCGAGTCACAGTTTACAGTATTGCTGTCCTTGGCAGAAATCACAATGACTGTTAAACACCCGACACAGTGGCCCAGGAGCCCTGGACGTTATGTTGCATCTCTGACCATCCATCCACCCAAGTGTTGCCCCGTAAGTGTTACCCAAGTGTGGTAACTCCATGCTTGTTTGGAAAACTGTCACTCACCCGCCATCTTGCAATAACCAGAAAATGACAGGGATCAAATAATCACACGAGATCATCTCCAATAAAATTGTGATGACAAAGTGAATACTGTTGTTTACTTAAATGTTATTTTTTTCACCTAGAGCATACTTCTTACATGCTATTCCACTGCATCTATGGGAGTCATAAACTTTCACCAAAACCACGTGTGTGTGAGAAAAAAACCCAGGTTCCTAAGCACACCCCAGACCCAATAATCAGAACGCACAGGGGTGGGGCCCCAACTCTGCCTTTCTGTAGCAGGCGGAGGAGCAGTGGGCAGCATCTGTTCATTCTCCAAATAACTCGTGTTCACTCTTTCAGACGCGGCACTGCACGAGCGCGGTCACACGTCCTGCTCTCGGACACGCGCGGTGCGTGGTGACTGCGCTGGAAGCCTCTGTGACGTCAGAGCGTGTAAGGAGCCCACGCTGCTCCGTGTGTGGGGTCTGGTCCGCACCACTCTAGGTAGCGGCGGTGCTGGGAGCACGGCTGGCCAGCGCGGGAGGCGAGCACAGGCGCTCCGGGGCCACGGGCGTGAGGTCCGTGCCAGCGCAGGCTCGCAGGCTACTCCTCCTGGGTTTGCAACTGTGTTCGAAAGCCAGCGGTTTGCAGGCCAACAGGAATGCAGAGTATTTATTTGATAATCCAGAGCGTGACGTATTGATCACCAAACCAGGGTAAAACTCAGTACAGAAATCATCTCCACGAATGCAGGTCACACCATCCAATTTACTGGAACACACGGCACGCCCACGGACAAGGTGTGACACTGTCCACCTTCTCACTACAATTAATTCAGTGTTTTCTCCTGTGATTAGAGATCTCAAAACATTAGAACCTAAGAGATCATCCAAATATAATTCCACTGGGGAAGTTTAATAAAATTTCACATCCACAGCCAAACGGATCTTAAATGAGACAGGAAACCATGAAAGTGACCATTGCCCAAGTAACTGGAGGTTTTCCCAACGACACACGGTAAAGATGCGAGTTTCGGCCTTGCCTCCCGTGAATCACTGTTGGCTGATTTCATTTATGCTCATGGTTCCGTGTAAACGGGGAATGCCAGACTTCGGGGAGCAGTGGAGTAGTAAAAATTAGGGGTTAAAAACAGCGGGCCTTTCTGTTGCCCACCTCAGGAATTCAAGTTTTTATTTTTCCAGCTAAGACATTAAGAAAAAAGAAATAACTACCATGTACTAGCACTATAATTTCATGAAAGAAAGAATTTTGGAATCGACAGGCTAGGAAGGGCGTCATCTCGGGATAAAGGGCCGTGGAATACATTTAGAGTCATAAAAGTTACATTACGGGGTCACTTTCAACCTGTCTGCAAAGAGGACGCCTCTGTCCTCACGGGCCACCCCAGGCTGCAGTGACCAGCCGGCTGGCGCCCTCCCGGGCAGGGGCAAGGCTGGGGGACGTGCTAGGAAGCCCCAGATCTCCACAGCTGTGACACTCACGTCTGACTCCCCCGGCCCTTTGCAAAAATTCCAACCCCCTCGCGAGACTTTGGACTCACGATTCTCATTGTGCCACAGACCACTGAAGACCCCACAGAGAGGCTTTTGGTCACCAATCTTCTGTGTATGTATCTTCTACATGACATGCACCAGATATTTTGTCAGATGATATCATTTTATTCATTTTGAGAGATCACTGTAATAATAGACTCCCTGCTTTTCTCCATGTTTTTATCTCACTTTTAAAAACAATTGTTTTTGGTGGCATATCTGGTTAGGTTTACGGCCCAGAGCACAGTTTCGGTTGGTTGTATTTTAAGTTCCTGTAAAATGACCACATATCCACACACAAGGCCCCGACCGCAGGGACCTCTCACCCGGCATCTAGAACGCTTCCTGTAGCGGGTGCCCAGACACAATCTCAGAGGTCCCAGGAGCCCACCCCAAATGCACTTCCTGGTTGTCTTTTTAGGGCCCAGAGTCCAGACGATTGTCTAAGATGTTTGGATTCATAAAGTTAAAAACCGAGCGGCTGGAAACTAGAGTCCTGGAGGCTCAGGCCACAGCCAGAAGGTTCGCGAGCGGTTGGTGGGCACGCTGGTGTCTCGTCCTTCACTTTCTGTGTCTGCCATCCTGCTGTAATGCCATGCCCGATCTTCGAACCGAGGTACTGTCCACACAAGGACTGCGCAGAGAAGACCGAACAGGTCAGCCACTCCACGGGCCGCGGAAGGTCCTCCCACAGCGACGGAGCTTCGGCGACTTTCATCCCAAATGCGCGATGGCAGGATTCATGGGAGCCGTGAGGCCCTGTCACGCTGAAAACTGAACACCTGTTTCTGAAACGACTCACAGTCTGGTTTTCCAGCTTACAGTCACTTTAGGGAAGTATTTTCCAAAAAGAAATCCATATATCCAAATACACCAAAACGTGCTATTTTCCATGATTGTTCAAATTAATCCTTAGGTGCTAACTCAAAACAGTGGCATGGAATAGGTTAAGGAAACTATTACTGTGGAATCCAGAAAACAGAGAAAATTTTTAATTATTTGGTTTTTGATTTGGTGCTTTTAAATTCATGCTTTTTAAACCGATGCATTTCTTCTATTCCTTTTCATCAGATGGCATCATCAAGGAGACCGAGCCTGTCCAGGCCGCGGTACAATCCAGATGACCACAACTGACCCTATTTCAAGCCTTCTCTTACGGGACCAGCTGTCACAGCAGAATGAGAACGGGCCACCCAGGGTCCTTCAGAGCAGGCACAGGCAGGACCCTGAGGTCAGGACACTGTTCTTTAGAAACTCTTCAGCAATACAGAGACTGCTTTAGAGAACGAAAGAACCGTTATTTAATACCTCAGCCATTGCAAAAGAGATCCTATTTTTTAAAAAATCAAGAGAAGGTGATGCTGTTTCCTACAGCCCAGGAAAAGCCACATAAAAACTCCCAACAGCAAACTGAAACAAGACGATACAATTTTCCTCAAGTGTCTTTCTAAATTTCCACTCTCGATTTGCCTCCATTAGTGGGAGATGCTTTGGAGCCATGGCAGGATTGCTACCTAAGCAGCCTGGTGGACCGCACACAGCCTGGGCCCTGCACGCCGCCGGCCCAGGCCCCGCTCAGGGTTCCCTGCACGGCCGGCGCCTGCCCTCAGCCACTCGGAACCTCGGCCCCCTCCTGCATGCAGCACGTTCCCCAGTCCCCCGCAGCACAGCCGTCAGGAGAACGTGAGGGACAGCCAAGGAAAGGAGGCAGAGGCTGCTGCATTTGTTCAGACCTGAGGCCAGCGGCTCCGCATTCTCGCGGATGGCATGAGACAGGCCTGTCACTATCTGAGCCCAGTTTACAGGTCGCTCTTCTCTGAGCGAGGTCCTCAACGCTGGCTGTGCTGATTCACAGGATCTGGCAGAAGGACATCTTGTCCCAGCGAACATGGTAAGCCACAGGAGGAAGAATGCTCCAGGCTCTGTTCGCGGACCATCAGCCCCTGTCCCCGAGGGCGGCTGGCGGCTCAGCCCCGCTGACTTTGATGGTTCCGGGTCGGCGCTCCCGAGCGCCTGTCCGACTCGGCCGCCTGGACGGCCGTGCGCTGGCCGCAGAGTGTGCCCGCAGGTGACCTTGCCCAGGGGGACGCGGGCCCGCAGGCTGTGCGCGGTGAGAGCCGGGGCGTTCGCCAAGCGCCCAGCTCCTGTCCAGCAGGCGAAGGCGGGTGGGGCCCCGTGGACTGTCAGTGCTCAGTGCCTGACAGGAACCCGGAGCTAGAACGGCGGCGACAGGCGTGTTGCCCGGGGTGCAGGGCGGGGTGCTGGGGCAGCGCCAGGCCCTTCGGGGGGCTGTGCGCCTGCAGAGAGCCGTGGAATTTGGAAGTGTGGGCCAGGCCCGAAGAAGACTCTGCTTGTTGGGGGAATGCTCGTGTCCCTGGCACGCTCTGCTCGGGGTCACCCGGGAGGGCAAAGGAAACAAAAGGGCCCATGGAGCGGCGGCGGACTTGCTATGGCAGAAATTCTGCATCTATGAGAGGCATGTGGCCGCCCCCCAGCTCCCCGCACAGATTTCTTTAAAACTTTCCCACAAACGAGTCTTATCAACCCACCACCTTACACAAATGCCTCCTTTGTGCGCCCAGAACATATAGTTTTTATTTGCTCTAAATAGCTCAGCCCCGGAGCCCTCCCCCAGCGGGGAAGGGGTCCCAGGAGAGGCAGCCGTTGTGCACAGAGGGCGCGCAGAGGATGGGAACTGGGTCCTGAGCCACACCTGGCGGTGACCACCATGGGCCACACCCGCCAAGCCAGTTTCCTCATCGCTCAGCGGGGCTGCGGGCTGCACGCCTGGCTCCCAATAGGGCTGGCGTCGAGACATGAGGCTTTTTATAAAAGAGCCAATATCCATGCAGACCTGTTCCACGTGCAGCCCTGCATTCTCTCGGTGACTTTGCTGACAGTGGACAGACCCAGCGCGTGGACAGGCGTCCCCCAGGACAGCGGCAGCACGGCCACTGCTGCGAACCGCTTTCCTGCGGCAGCCAGTGAGAGAGAACTGTCTCCTCGCCCTTGGCTGATTTCACACGACGGGGACTCAACACTAGTTGAATTAGATGGAATTTGGATGCTTAGACCAGAGGTCTGGAGTTACACATAGCTCACTCGGATTCTTGGCGCCACCACCTCCTGTGTGATCTCGAGCACGTAATTTACCTCTGTAAGGCTGGGGGCCTCCCGCAAGGCTGGCTGCTCAGCTGGAGCTGCCTCGCGGCACTGCTCCGACCAGGGCGTGCGGTGCGGCGGCCTCGGCCTGCGCAGCGGATGCTCGGGGAGGGCTCTTGTGGCTGTTGCCATTATCACAATATTCATGAAACTAGTCTGGGAACACCTTGCACACGGGTGTAAGATCCTATATATTTTCCAGCATCTACCCACCCGTCCACATAGCCATTCCTCCACTCATCGGCCCCTTTTCCTACCCACCCACCCATCCACCCACCCACCTATCCACACACCCAACCACCTCCCACCCAGCCGCCACCCACCATCTGTCCTTCCATCTGTCCATCCTCCCACCCCTCCAGTGTTCGTGTAGTGCCTTGTGTTAGGCGCAATTCTAAGAACAATCCCAACGGCCCTCATCCTGGTATAACTCCCCTCCCCCTTCGAGTGAGGCAGAGCCTGACTATGATGGGGTATTTCTCATGACTGTCACATAACGTGACAAAAGACAGATTATCAGGGACGTCTGACCTAACCACAGGCCCCTGCCGAAGGCAGAGTTTTCTCTGCGGGTAGCACAAGCAGGTGTCGGCGAGATTCCAGGCTGGAAGGATTCCGGGCCGCTGCAGGTGTGAGGATGGTGGGAGCATGTGCAGGGGCCAGAGCGACCCGGGAGAGCTGACAGTGACCCCCACTGGCGCCAGCAGGGAAGAGGGCCCTTGCTCCTAAGGCCACCCCGAGTGGAATTCTGCCGACAGCCCGATGAGCTCGGAAGTGGACTCCTTACCGGAGCCTCTGCTGAGCGCCCGGGCACGCTGGCCCCTTCGTAACAGCCCCGGAGACCTTGGGTAGGGACGGCCATCGAGCCCAGACTTCCACCCAGCAGACTCTAGCCCACAGTGGGTTTTGTTTCAGGCGGGTACGTGTGTGGAGATTTGTTACGCAGCCATAGAAATCCGAATGCATGCCTCCCATGGCCCCCAGACCCTGAGGCCCCCCAGGTCCCCTGCAGGCCCTCTGCAGCCTCCTGCAGCACCCTGACCTCCCAGCCTCCTATAGCCCCCCAGCCTCCCAGACACCCCCACCCCCCACAGGCCCCTCATAGCCCCTACATTTGGGTTTAATAGAAAGGTGGGAGAGAAGGTGGCACTTTGCAGCAGGTGACCAGGGGGCCACCTCTGTGCCCACTGCAGGATCT
>NW_012148574.1:2239435-2239979 GCF_000956105.1 Propithecus coquereli
GGAAGGATTCCGGGCCGCTGCAGGTGTGAGGATGGTGGGAGCATGTGCAGGGGCCAGAGCGACCCGGGAGAGCTGACAGTGACCCCCGCTGGCGCCAGCAGGGAAGAGGGCCCTTGCTCCTAAGGCCACCCCGAGTGGAATTCTGCCGACAGCCCGATGAGCTCGGAAGTGGACTCCTTACTGGAGCCTCTGCTGAGCGCCCGGGCCCGCTGGCCCCTTCGTAACAGCCCCGGAGACCTTGGGCAGGGACGGCCATGGAGCCCAGACTTCCACCCAGCAGACTCTAGCACACAGTGGGTTTTGTTTCAGGCGGCTACGTGTGTGGAGATTTGTTACGCAGCCATAGAAATCCGAATGCATGCCTCCCATGGCCCCCAGACCCCGAGGGCCCCCAGGTCCCCTGCAGGCCCTCTGCAGCCTCCTGCAGCACCCCGACCTCCCGGCCTCCTATAGTCCCCCAGCCTCCCAGACATCCCCACCCCCCACAGGCCCCTCACAGCCCCTACATTTGGGTTTAATAGAAAGGTGGGAGAGAAGGTGGCAC
>NW_012148574.1:2240029-2255423 GCF_000956105.1 Propithecus coquereli
GACCAGGGGGCCACCTCTGTGCCCACTGCAGGATCTGGGCTGGGCTGGTGGGCGGGGAGAGGAAGCCGTGAATAAAGTCGTGGAAGGGAGAACAGGGTCAGTGACCCCTGTCAGGGAAGCTGGAAACCAGAGGGAAAAGGGGACAGGAAGGAAGCACAGAGGGGAAGGTGCGGCACCTTCCCTGTCTCCTACCAGTGACCTTGCAGCACCCAGGACTTCTCAGTTAGGGAGGCTCGTGCTACCTTCCTATGAACGGCTCCTGCATTTTAATTTTACTGTTCTTGGAGTTGGCAAACTGCTCAGATCATTGATGACTTTAATCCTTTATGCAAAATCACATAAAATTATAAAATCAGTTACATAAATGATTGCATCTGCCTTGACAAGCAAGGGTGGCTCATATTTCTTTAAGAACTGAATTTTAGAAGCTTCTCATGCTGTCTTTCTTTTGATCTTCCCTTCTGATTCTAAAAAGTTTGTTTGCTAAATAACCAAATACAAGATTATTTGGGAAGAATCATCCACGAAAGACTTGCCGGAACCCAGATGAGATTATTGCCCGCATTATCTATTTGCAACCAGTACCAAGCAGTGAAATTTCTAGTAATCGCGGCATCGTGAGAAACAAGTCAAACCTGCAGCTGTCCAGTGTAGCCACGAAGAAAAGCCGCGAGTTCCTAAAAAAGTGGAAATGACTCCACTCACTACAGCCCTTCTGGAGACTTCCTTGCTGAATAGGCGCACGTCCAGCATTTACCTGCAACTGTTCCACGTTAAACCGGGGAGGTGCGCAGAAGGTGGCGTGCTGTCTCATCCTCTCAGCCAAAGGCACGTGCTGTAAAAATGGCGTCCCTCATCCCCAAAAGGATGGGACCCTTGGCACTGGGCACCGTGCTTTGGCACCTGCCCTCATCGAAGGGAGAGGGGGCGCGAGTCCCCAGTTGCACTCGGCTTGATTGGTATCCTTGCTCTCAGGCAAAATGTAAAGTCAAGTTTAACTTTCACATTTCTGAAAACAGTTACATTATTTTGTGAATATTCAGAGAAACTTTTATCATTGGTGGCCTGAGAAAACTAGTCAGAAACTGTAGCCATTTATAATGACTCTGTTTTGCAGGAATAGGCATGGCCCACGGCTCACAATGTAAAAAATAACAGATACATTTACGATGCCGTGTTTCAACAAACGGGAGAGTTATTTTTAGGTCTTTTCTTGGGGACAGTTGCAGATCTGTGGCACTTACTGTCCCTGGCTGCCCAGGAACAATGGTGTCAAATGTCTAGAGCAGCGCGATGTGCTTCGCACAATGGCAGCTTTTCAGAAACCGCGCTCCGGCGTCGAGGAAGAGCCCGCGCGGGGCCAGCCCGGTGCCAGCCAGTGTTAGCTGCTGGTTTTTAAGGAGAAGAAAAACTCACACTCTTCAAGTGAAGAAATAGTAGGTAAAATACTTAAGAAACACTCATGCAATAACGCACGGCTTTCCAGATGAACAGCAGGTGACGTCAGAATTAGATAAATGGGAATGAGGGAGACATCCCAAGATCTCGTTTATAACCTGCCCAGGTAGATGCGCTTGGATTTATCTGCTGCCGTCCCCACTTCTAGACACGCACTGTTTTAGTGAAGAATGCATACTGGTATTTTAAGTTTTTTTCCCTCTTTCAGAAAACATTTGAGACAATCCATCATGATCAAATAATCAGACAACATTTACATCGTGTTGGGCTGATGTCAGAACGAAGACATCGAAACATTTCCTGTCTGCTCAGCCAGTGGAGCTAAATACTTTTTAAGGTTTGTTTATGAGAATTCTAAGTTAATCACAACAGGCACTTGTAAGAATCCATTTTTGCCTTTTGTTGCCTGAGTCTGGAATACATTACCGTAAGTATTAAAGAAAGTCGACATTTCAATGTCATGAAGATAAATTTATGCAGCAGCTTTTCAAAATTAAAATAAAATTGCCCTCTTTAAATCTCACTGTAACATTTTCTATTTGTGTCACAGGGACAATTTTGCACAGATTCCTATCAGCCTGGGGTCACTTCCAAGGGGTCCTGGTTACTGTGGTCTCTACAGATGTAATTCGGCGGTTCTGTTTCTCAGGCGGTTCTGTCCCAGGTGGGGTCTCTGCAGTGCTCCTGTGGGGACAGGCGCAGCAGGGCTGGAGGGGTGGCCAGGCCCCTTCAGCCTGGATCTCCACAAACGTCCAATGCAGAGTATAAAATGTGATCACTAGAAATGGCTTTACTGGGATAAAGCTTTCAATCTCCGTGCATAGCCCACACGCTCCGATGGACCGAGTTACCGCCTGGTGTCGTGTGTGATGCAAAAGCCTCCTCACGGACCTGCAGCGAGTGGGAAGGGGCGCTGACCGTCTCTGTCGGTTTAAACACTGTTTTGCTGTGCGCCACTCACATGCCGATGCCCGAGGCAGGGATGCCACGCTCAGCCCCGCCGGCTGTCAAGGCCCCATCAGTTTCCGTCCCAGCAACTCTACCCAGCCTGCTCGGCCCAGACCCCCGCCCGAGGCCTGCGCCCCCTCCCACGTCACGGTGTCCCTGTTTCTGCATCTTTGATTCCGGCTCCCCACCTCCTCCTGGAGCCGTGCAAGGGCCCCTCTCCCGGGGGACGTGAGCTCTTCCCGCTGACCGCCTCCCCCACCGTGTGGCCGGCACACTGGGCTGACCTCCAGATGCCCAACGACGTGCCCACACCACCCAATGCTCGGAGCAGACTTTAGCATTCAAGTCCCCACCCGCGACCACCTGCGTGAGAAACGGCAGGGAGGAGCCCGCTCCACGGCAGCTGCGGACGCTGCACTGGCCCAGGGCCGACGTCCAGTGGCTGCTGAGACTGATGGGTAGACAGCAGCCCGTGAGCTTTGCCAGGCTGGGTCCTGGCAGGGTGGCTCTGCGTGGCAAGGCCAGCGTAGGCCGGCCGCACTGGCCCTGGACCCCCAGCTCCCACAGCCACCTCCCCACCCCCCAGCTGGTGGCCTCTCTCCCAGCTGCTGTCTCCCTGTGCCCGGGCCCCGCAGCCTCCTGCCGCAGGCTGTGGCCACCTCGCTGCACGCTGTGGCCTATCCTCCGAGAGCTGCGCTCAGGGGCCTTCGGCGCGCCCGCTGCCAGGCGAGACGAGACCCCTGAGACGGGGTTCGAATCCCTCTTGCGACTGTCCCTCAGGCTCCAGGTCCACTGCGCCCTCCCAGAGCTCTGCCGCAGCTGGCACAGCGACCCGCCCAGTGTCCCCCACGCCTGCCACCTCTGCAGGCCCCCAGCTGGGTGCACACGGGTGCGTGTGGGGGAGCGTGGGTGCATGACAGTGTGTGTGGGTGCGTTTGAGTGCGTGTAGGTGCATGTGGGTGAGGAGTGCATGTGAGCACGTGTGGGCACATGTGGGTGCGTGTGAGCACGTGTGGGTGTGTGTGGGTGAGTCTGAGTGCATGTAGGTACGTGTGGGTGTGTGTGGGTGCATGTGCGTGTGGGTACATGTGGGCGTGTGTGAGCACGTGTGGGTGCATGTGGGCGTGTGAGCACGTGTGGGTGCATGTGGGCGTGTGTGAGCACGTGTGGGTACATGTGGGTGTGAGTGCATGTAGGTATGTGTGGGTGCGTGTGCGTGTGAGCATGTGTGGGTGCATGTGGGTGTGTGCTGTTCTGCTGGAGACGGTGCCTCCTGAGGGCGTCCTGCCTCAGTTGGTCCAGTAGGAGCAGCAGGCGCCAAGGTCACCCCAGGCCACACACTGGAGCTCCCAAGTCTGATGGGCCGTGCAGGGTGTGAGGTGCAAATCTGAAATAGTAGCTCTTTCTCGCGGAAACCAAATACAGGCGCTTTCCAAGTGGCGGTCCAAGAGGTCCTGACGGCTAGGACGAAGGCGTCCAACTCTGGGGCTGACGCCCGTGAGCAAGGAGGACTCTGAGCCTCCCTGGGTCTCAGGCCGGGCTGTGTGGCCATCGCACTGGCCGGAGCCCATCACATCTGCTATTTGTGCCACTGTAAGGCTTGTATGCCCTCTTTGTTCCAGAACTCTCTCAGCTGTCCCATTGTGGCGCTGATGACCCCGAGTGACCCTAAGCAGTACATTTTATTTTTGAAGGCCGGGGCCAGTCAGGGGTGAGTGCACAGGGGAACCGGCCCTGAGCTCAGGTGGCCGTGACTGCCCGGCGCTCACGGTCGGAGGCCCTTGATCCGCATCCGCTCCCACCCGTGTTCCCACCTAGAATGGGCCCCGCTGGGCCGTCGCCTGATCCTCGGATTTGTGGCCCCTACGGGAGGTGCTCTGCCGACCCAGGAACCCCAGGCCCGAGCCTGAGCCCCTCCTCTCCACTCCCCAGGGCCCTCTCATGCCAAGCACGGCCCTCGGGCCACTGTGCCCGTGGGTGCTGCGTTCTCTCGACCTGCTCCCACCCGTGGAGACGCTGTGGAAAGTGCTGGGAAACGGGAGTGCGCCCAGAACTCGTCCGCCCACTCTGGAGACGCCTCACTCAACTGTCTTTAGCATTTGCAGAAGGAGCAGCAACCAGGAGGCTGGGGGGGTGGGACGGCAGGACGGGTGGGACGCGGTCAGAGAGGCTGGCGAGGGTGGGAGCGCTGAGCAGGGATCCCGTGCTCGGCTCACGTGGAGAATGGACAGATGGATCAGCAGGGACCTGGGGACCCCCTGGGACTCCCAAGACAGTCCAGGTGGGCTGACGGGCTTGGACCCCGCGATGCGAGAGGTGGTCCTTGGTCCAGTCAGCGATCGGTGCTCTTAGCAAAGAAATGTGGACAACACGCCTCGTTTCTGGACACGGACCAGAGAAAGTTCAAGTGCGAATTCCCATTAGCTGCCCCTCAGGCAGTGCCACCCCCTCATCCCTTCTTCCTCCCCACTCTTCTACTGTTTTCTTCAGATAATCGGTTTCATATTTCAGCAAGGTGAGCCTCGGAGCAGGAAATCTAGAGAAAAAGGTAAGTGACGTGCACATAGGCACACATTTAAACGTGAACGTGCATAATTAGGCATCACACATGTGAGCGAGCTATGAACAGTAATGATGCCCGTCCTTCGCGAGGCCCTGACATTCGGGAGCAGCGAGCTCTCTGGGTGCGCACGCTGTGGACCCGCCACCCGGCCGGGCAGGCCCTGCGTGTCCCACCGCGCGTCGCTGGTAAGGACAGAAGCGGCGGTTCCGTTCCTTGTGCCCCAGCGAACATCAGCAGCAACTGAGACGCGAGTTGCTGAGCTGGGGCAGGATAGGCCCCAAGGGGTGAGCGACAGTCCTGTCCTGCCCAGTGGGGACCAGGCCCCCCAACGCCGCACACCCTGGAGGAAACGGCCTCAACAGAGCGACAGAACACCAAGGCGGGGCCACGTAGAAGTGAACATTCTGGAACCTGCATCCTTAAATCCCACCCACTGGCCCAGGAGGCATGTTACAGATGTTCCCTCCCAGGCTGGCGCCACCTGCCCCCGCTCTGCCCGTCGGGGACGGACGGACTGTGAAATGGGCTTGGTTTTCTTCCTTCAACTTGCCATTGTTTTCTGCGTCTATGGGTGGGCCGCTATCTTTCAGGGGAAACATCCACTCTGTCTTTAAATAAGGTGGCGCTCGCTCCTGTGTTGTTTTCAGAGAAACCGCAGCCAGCAAGCCCTGATATAGACAGTGAGGCATCACACGAAAATCAGCTCATTTTGAAGCCGTGTCAACACCAGCGACTACTGCAAGTGTCTTTCTAGACACTCCTGGAGACTTGGCAATCACAGGCATTTCTAGAAACCCAGCGGTTCTAGAAGCTCGGTTGGAATCATTAAGGTTTCATAGTAGCTGCTGGGATTTTAAAACGAGAAGGACGAAGTGAGGCTCACGCCCCTCTCTCCAGTCCTCCCACGAGTCGCTGCAGCTCCGGGGTGTCACGGCTGCTCCCAGACCCCGAGAAGGGGAACAGGACCCCAGGACCCTGCGTGGAGGCAAAGACGGGGCCTCTCACTCCTCGCTTCCCTCCGCTCAAGAGCTAAACAGATAAAACCACACGTCGCTTCCAGATTAACACAATTTTGAAAAGCCACTGAAGACAGCTAGACCTGAGCTAGGCCTGTTCGGGGAACGTCCGCGGGACACGGGCGACAATTCTTACGGTTCTTGCTCCGAGGATCAGTGTGCCTGAAGGACAAAGTCTCACTGCCGGGACGCCTACCTCCACAAGGGCAGAGGAGAACCTGGCTAAGATGCTGGGTGCTCCTGGGGTCAGGGCCAAAGCCCCGGTCTGGAGTCTGGACGCCTGACACCCCCCGGCCAGCCGCCTGCCGCTGCTGACTCTGTTTGCTCATCTGCTACCAACGCTTATTGTGCGTATAGGAAGTTTGATAACACAGGTGAAAAATTATAAATCACAAAGCTTTTATACATCAATACAAGTGGAAAGAAACAAACAAAAAAACCCTCCAAAACTCTTTTGTCAATATATTTCCAACAACATATTAGTTATTCGCATTATAAAAGTTAATTTGTAAGGTGCACATTTATACACTCGGACAACATTTTTCTACTGAAATATGACAGATGGGATTTAAGATCCACAAAACTTCTTTGGAGAGTGATATGGCTAAATACTGTACAATTGAAGGGAAAAATACAAGAGAATAGCATAGTTTAAATGCTGATAATGAAACCTTAAATTACTTAAGAATCATCTTAATTCACTGTGGAATGGGCTTTGCAATGAGTGGAGCCCCCTCTGGGAGGCTGCCTAACGTGACACTGGGCTTGAGCCCGTCCCCCCCGACACTGCTCTCTGCACCTCCAGCAGGGGCCGGGAAGGGAAGGCAGAGTTCTGTCACCGGGAGGCGGGATGGACAGGACACCACCCCCCAGCAGTGGCTCCCTGCAAAGCCATGCTGTTCCCGGGGCCTCTCAGAGGTGGAGAAGCGCAAAGCCCAGCTGACCCGTGGCCGAGCCAGGGGGTTGGGGTTGGGGCAGCCTGAGCGCCTTTCGCGGAGACGTCCTTTGGGTTTGCAGGTTCATTTCTGTGCCCGTCACTCATCACAGATAACCTGAGCAGATACTGGGCCCTGAGGGATCCTCCATCTCTGTGGTCCCCACGTAAACAACAGGCCTCTAACATGTCCGGCGAGACCCTAGAGGGCCCGAGTGGAGGCAGCAGAGGGAGCATCTGGGGAGGGGACTGCGCAGGAGGGGCGGGAGCTCGGTGTCTGCGTCGGCCTGTCCTGTCTGCACGGGGCCAGCGAGCCGTTTACCAGCCTGCGTCCCGCCAGCCACCCGCAGAGAGACTTGCTGGGAAAGCAGAGCCCAGCCCCCAGCCGCCTGGTGGGGGGAGCAGAGGCTGGCATTTAACCAGCTGCCCACACCCTGCCTGGGAGGCAGCGCAGCAGCAGGACAGAAAACCAAACGGGTGAGCTGGTGAGGGGCCTGAGCACCAGCCAGGAGCTGGGGCTTTACTGGGTCCGCGGCAGAGGCAGCAAAGCCGTCCAAAGTTCCTCTTTCATCGAAGCTCATGGTCTGATTTGGAATCACACAGACTCTAAGACAAAGTCCGTCCTCACGGAGACTGATCTACCAGGACCTCGGGGTCGCAGGCCAGCATCGCTTGTTGCCTTTTCTTTTACTGGACATGAAAATGTCAACGACGTTGCTGACGGTGCTGACTGCGCCCGTCCCCGGGCGTCCAGCCCAGCCTGACTCCTCTCGTTACAGACGTTCTCAGGCACGCGACACCCTGACGTGCCTTCCGTCGCGGCCAGACCACGTTTGATGTGGGACTAATCTTCGTTGCTGCCAAAAAGTTTCTTCTTTTCATTTTTAATCCCTTCCTGGCAGTGTCAAAGGGCCTAGGCTTGCACTAGTGCTGTGAGGCGCTGCGGCTGCCAACGCCTGCCGTGGGTCACGCAGGAAGGGGTCAGGTTGAGCCGTCAGCTGAGGAAGTCCGGGGGCCGAGCCGACCAGCACATCTGCTGTCTCCCAGGCAGATGCTCTCTTCTTCCTCTTTGGAGCTCGCGGCTCACCCCAGTGGGACGGGGGCACGAGGTCCCTTCGCGAGTGGCACACGGAACACCAGCTTTCTTGGAAACCGGGACCTGGGACTCTGTGCGGTCAGGTGCCTGTCAGAGTCCTGGCTCAGGAAAGTGACCCTACATATTTTTAATTCTGTCCGTGGGTCATATTAGGCCCTCAGAAGTCTGTACCCTGGGGTCCTGTTATCCTGGATTTCAATGCCAAAGATTTCTGTTGCATCATTGGCTTTTATTGAAGTTAATTATTAATACAATAGAGTGCAGATGGAACTAATCACCACATTTGCTATAAAAACACCTCAGTGTCGTTGGCTACCATGTGACTCATCTGTGATAAAAATTTAAACAAAAAAAATTCTCAGTATGTCTGGCAGGTGAGGAAACCAAGATACAAAAGATGAGCAAATTGCCAGAGTTGCGTGGCTCACGGGGGGTGGGGCTGCACTGCCTGCCGCGTGACACGAGAAATGTCAACCCGGAGGGTCTCCCTTCCGTGTAGGCAGCTGGGTGTACAGAGTGAAGTGTGACGTTTCAGTGTGGCAATTGTTACGTGGCTGACATATTTATGGCCTTACTTTATTGATCTAGACTTCACAATTGTATTTATGTTTTACTGTTTCCGCGTGTCCTCTCACTGTAGGCCGACTCCAGCTTTGTGAAACAAAGAGGAGTAAACACACACGCGCAAGTCCGTCAGCACAAGCATTAACCACAGGTAATTCTGTCCCCATTGTCTGAGCGATGAACCAGGATGTTTTCTACATGACTTTGACAGGGAGCGTGCCCTTGTCTGCAACACGCACGGGACTTAGCCCTGGCCGCGCTGTGCACGCAGGCGGGCGGGCTGCGCTTTTATCTCCGACACCTGCCGCGGGAGTGAGCGCAGGCGCAAGGCGAGGCGAGCCCGTCCTTCCCGTCTGCCTCTGAGCAGTGTGTTCCCGAGGAGCAGTGGCGCCCCCTCTCGGTGGCTCCTGTCCTTTGTCATTCTAATGCAGGGACACCTAGGACTCGGCTCCCTCAGTGAACTGCCCGCCTTTGTCTCAGCCCCGGATCCGTGAGCCGTGCGAACGCGGGCAGAGTGCGCGGTGTGTGTGCATGTGGCTCAGAGAGGCTCGGCCACGGGTCTGCCACGAACGAGCCGGCTCCCCGGAGCTCACACAACACGGGGTTGTCCAGGCCGCTCTGCCTTAAAGTGTTGTCTTCCTCCTCCTGTAACTGGGAAAAACAGTCCTGAGATCGAACCACAGCACCGAGGGCAAAATGACAGAGTCGCGAAGGCCTGCTCTGCTGGGTCACCGGCCTAGACCCAAAACAGCGCTTCTGTGGGCTCCGCACCAGGAAACGGACAGTGCGCAAAGCGCTACGGAGCCCGCTCTGTCAAGGACCGGCCCCGCCGTCGCGACGGTGCGGCGGAGTCCGCCCGGCTTCGGTTGCCCGCGTGGCTGTGGGCTCCGAGCGTGAGCCTGGCCCTCGCGGCTCGCGTGCCCACAGCACATGGGAGGCAGGGTTTCCTCACAGACTGACAGAATTTGCCTTCCCGCCAAGCAAAGACCTTTCTGTAAAGTGGGCGGGAGCCGCTGCCGTCATCTGAGTGACATGTGAACAGAATGTCCTAATTTAAAAACTGTCACGCGTGTGCTCTGAGATCACACTGTCAAGATTCACCACTGGGATGAGTTTCGCTTCCTTTTGCTCAGCACCCTGCACCTCTACACGGAGCTTCTGCGGCTTCCAGGGAGGACTTTAGGGATGGGACGTCATGGAGCTCAGAAGCCGACGCCCAGCAGGCGGGGACCCCCACCTGCCCTGCTGGGGACTGCGGTGCGCGTGGCTGGAGGGAGGCAGGGGCGGCCCGGCCGCCCTCACTCACGCCAGAGGAAGGCAGCGCGGGGTGAGCCGGCAGGCGCCTCGCACCGCCCCTGCTCCGGACTCAACGCGAGTCAAGCTCAGCTGCAGATGCCCGCGGGTGACTCCTGCGGACGGTCTCCTGACCGCACTACCACTGGTGTACTTGTGATTATGTGCGTTTGCTCAAGAAGAATGAAATCACAGAAAGGAAGGAACTTTTGAAAAAGAGCCAGTTAATCGGGAACAAAAACCACAGAGGTGGATCATTCTGCCTAACAAGCGAGGAATGAAGAAAGACCTTTCCACAGCTGAGCAGACACCGGCCAGGGAACGTGGCCAGGGGGCCTGTTTGCCCTGAACGTCCACGGCCGCCACGCTGGGCTGCCCTGGGTCCAGGGGTGCTTATTCTATTAGCAGAAACCACCCCTCCCCTCTGACATGCCGGTGGGTCTCAGGATCCGCATGTTCGACGCCACCTGTTCGTTCTCTGCACTTTGGGACCCCGTGGGGGGAAGAAGGAGCAGTGCGCACGGCACAGGGCTGCACGGAGCGTCTGCGCAGCCGTGCGGTCTTGGGAAGGTCACTGAGCTTCCGTGTGGTGACAGAGCGGGTCCCACCTCGCCAGCGCAAAAATCGAACGGGACCACCGTCACCCGCTCACGGAAAGCAGGAATGAAGGTCAACGTCAGTATGTCTTAGTTTGTTTTCTGTTGCTGCAGCTGAATGCCTGAGACTGCGTAACTTTTAAAGTAAAGAAATTTATGAAGTAAAGAACTGCAAGAGTTCTGGGGGCTGGAAGTCCGAGGGCACGGCCCCAGCCCCTGCGTGGCTTCTGCCGCGTCGTGACAGGTGTGCCGGCTCAGGTCTCTCTTCATCAACTAGAAAGCCCCCCGTCCACCAGGGGACCCTGCTCTGATGAGCTCATCTAATCCTAATTACCTCCCAGAGGCCCCCGCTCCAACCAACATATGAATTTGGGATCAAGGTTCCAACACGTGGAATTTGGGGGATGCGTTCAAACCATAGCGGTATGTAAAGGCAATTTATATTCAGGAAAGCAATAAAAAAAGTAGAATTTTGCAGACAGCAGTTGTTTCCCAGTGCCTCTGCATCACCGGGGCAGGTCCACTTCCTCGTTAGTTATTTTTTATGAGCACTATTTTATGAGCACTTCCTAATGCCCACACACAAATGGACAAATAGATGATGAGGGAAGTACCACATAGGAGGGAAAAACCTAGGAAATGTCAGGAGTCTGTGTGTAAAAGAAGCCATGCAAATCAAAAACAAAACCAAAAACCAGAGGAAGGGGCTGTCTCCGCCACATTTCTGCACAGTCTACGTTGTTAATGACGAGAGCAGACCCACAGATCACCCCCGAAATCATAAAACTAAACGCTTCCCCAGAGGAGAGCACCCGCACAGCGCCACCACGTGGGGCCACGTGGTCCTGTGTGTGTCACCTACCGAACACGTCGCTGTCTTCCGAGGCTGCTTGGGAAAGTTCGCTGAGGTTTCTCTTCTTTTCAGATTCTCCTCTGCTAGTTTCAGCATCCTAGAGAAAAACACAGCAAAATCCTTTCTTAGGATGAAGTGTTTTATCAACAAAATAATCATCATGCGTTTTTTCCCTCTACATTTTTGCAGACCAGTCTCTCATTCCCTAGGCGCCATTCCCCGGGGCCATGAGAGGTGCATAGTCTCCGTCCACACTCCTTCCCTCTGCAGAGAGGGCCGCACAGCCGTACGGGCTACATGCTCTGGAGCCAGCCTACCAGGGTGCACGTCTGGCTTGCCTTGCTGCTGAGTAGCTGTGTGACCTCAGGCAAGTCACTTAGCCTCTCTGTGCCTCAGTTTCCTTAACTGTAAAAGGGAAGACTTACTAGTATTGCTTGACATGGTTCTAATGAGGATTACTAAAGTTAACATTTATAAAGCGCTTAGAACATGCCCGGCAAGTAGAAATTGCTACTTGTTTGTTTGCCAAATGAAATGGAAACTGAAATAAAAAAGGTGGGAAGCTCCCCTGTGCCCCAGCCGTGCTCCAGGTTGTCTCTTGCAGCAGGCGTGGTCCTCCTGCCTTTCCCTCTCCACTCTTTTTTTTTTTTTTTTTTTGAGACAGAGTCTCACTGTATTGCCCGGGGGAGAGTGCCGTGGCATCAGCCTAGCTCACAGCAACCTCAAACTCCTGGGCTCAAGCGATCCTACTGCTTCAGCCTCCCGAGTAGCTGGGACTACAGGCATGCGCCACCATGCCTGGCTAATTTTTTCTATATATTTTTAGTTGTCTGATTAATTTATTTCTATTTTTGGTAGAGACAGGGTCTCGCTCTTGCTCAGGCTGGTTTCGAACTCCTGAGCTCAAACAATCCGCCCGCCTCGGCCTCCCAGAGTGCTAGGATTACAGGCGTGAGCCACCGCGCCCGGCCCCCTCTCCACTCTTGAGGGTCCTCCTCCCTGGCTCCAGCAGACCTCTGGGGAGTGCTGCTCTGGGTGGGACAGCGGCACGGCCACGCACCCCTGCACACCCCGCACACCTGCACACCCGTCACACCCCACGCAGCCCTGCACACCCCGCACCAGCAGTGGGTGTGGCTGCCGCACAGAGAGGCACGGCCCGGGTGTGCGGGGACCTGGGGTTGCAGAGACGACGGAGCTACAGATCCTGAAGTTCGTCTGGGTGCCCTGAGTCGGGCTGTGTCTGAAGCGGACACCAGTAAATTCTGTCTCTGTAACTCCCCCACCACCCCAGCTTTCGGTATTTGAGTTGGGTTTGCCAGTTGCAACAAAAACTGTCTTGACTAATATGTCAACCTAAAGTCTGACTCAGACCTAGAGTGACTCAGACCTAGAGTGACTCAGTTACATACTGTGGGCTGTTTGCTTCCGCAGCAGAGTCCAGCCTCTGAGCTCACGCCAGCAGGGCCCCCGCAGCCCCTTCGGGAAGCCCTCTGCCCCATGCGTGTGCGCAAGTGTGTGTGCACACGTGTGTGTGTGTGCTGCTACATGTGCATGTGTATGTGTGCGCGTGAGCATGTGTGTGTGTGCGCATGTGTGTGTCGCCAGCAGTCTCCACTCCCGTTGCCAGCCAGACAGGAGGGGAGGAGAGGTCGAGGTCTCCAACAGCCAACATTTATAAGATTGTTTCCATAATTCGTCAGTGTTCAGTGTTACTTATATATAAAAAGAGACATTGATTATTTGACTTATAGAATCGAAGAGGGAAGAAGTTGCCTCCAGGTTGTTAAGCAAATCGACAGGAGGCTTGGTCTGGACGCAGCTCCCGCACCAGGCCCCACAGAGCCCCCAGAGGGAGTCGCTCCTGCCGAGGCTCCAGGACAACGCTGGGATTCCCACCCGACCTTCCCAGGAATCAGGAGAGAGAGAACAGCCATTTCCAAACAGGCGTCCTGGCTGCACGAGGAAGTCCTGTCTGCTTTAACCCTCACATGGAGAGTCCCTCCAAAGCGACCCCCTGTCCACCTGTTCACAGTGTGTTCTGTGTCTCCTCCCTTCTGTCTCGAAAACCAGCCTCCGCTGCTGGGCTCTGGGAGCATTCGCCCTCTTTTACAGAATGCGGTGTTGCCCGACTCTAGGATGGCAGATAAGAGCCAACTAAGATCTTTAAATCTGTTGTGATTCTGCCCTTTAACAACCCACGTCAGCAAAGCTCACGTTGCCAGCCGGCCAATGTGTAAACTAAGTTGGTGTTTTCCAGACTGAGATCTGCAAAGTTCCATAAAATAGTTATTAATAGTAGATAATAATATGTAAGTAATGTTAAAACTCACTAGTAGTTGAAGAAAAACAAAGCAAAACAAGAATGACTTTTTTTAACATATTGACAAAATTGGAAAAAAACCCTGATTTCCGGTGTTGTTGAGGACACGGTGAAACAGGGACTTTTCTGGGAATTGGGATAAACACTGGCAGCCTCTCCTGGACGACAAACAGCAGCAGCCACCTAGTGCGCCTGGGCCGCGCCCGCGGGGTGTCCCTCGCTCTCACCCCTTCTGCACCCTCCCGCCAGGCGGGGTCCTGGCCTCGGGGACTCTGACCTCAGCCGCCCCAGGGCGCCCAGGGACCCAGCAACTGTGTGTCCCCTGCAGATCCTCACATCTCTATCACAGAAACTGCCGCGAACACCCCGTTTGTTTATTCATCTCCCCACTACGCCGTAAACGTTCCCGAGAAGAGGACTTCGCCTTATGAATCTTTCCATCCCTCAAACTAGCACGGCGCTTCGAACCCTGCGAATACTGAAAAGACCTTTCCGTTTCATGCTATTTAAAAACAGTTCAACATAGATCATTTCTGTTTCAGCAGGGGGAGCCAAAGATCGCTTAATATATATATTTTTCATGTCTACCTACTGAATTTTAGGGGAGAATTTTAGAAGAGAGTAAAACTTGCAACAGAAAGAGTCTTTGATCAGCTGTGAATTCATGTCATGTATGTTCACTTTACATCTAGCTTCTATGCCAACATCAAATCATATTCTTTACTAACTTCAAAGTAATAAGTATTAAATTACGTTTAGCCCAAGGCTTCCCCCTTGTAAGTCTGGCCTGAAGGTTTCTCCGCACGCACGTAGCGCACGGTACCCGGGTTGCGGTAAACAGACGGTAACTTACTCTTGTCCCGACCAGTGAGTTCCCACCGCCTGCAGGGGGCCGACTGCTCGAACCGTGTCAAACAAGGCAGACGCTGCCCTGCAGCCCATCCACCTGCTTCTGGGCCTCACCTCTGTTTTCTCTACATCACTTTCATTTTTCTGCTCATAAATCCTCTCTGACCACAATCAATAAATCACATCTCCCAGCTAGAATTGGCAGTTGTTTTTCTTCTTAGTGGTGGGTAAAACCAAGCTGAGTCTTAGAAATTACGGTATTTCAGATGCGGTCAAAGGTGGGTATTTGAAGCAAATCACTTTGCTTTACATGAGCGGAGGGTGACAATGCAGGGGCAGACACCTCCCTGCTCCACCCCCAGGCTGGTTTTGAAGGTTGGGACGGTGGCAGAATCGGGAAGGGATACTTTGCATCCTCCCTCCGCCCTGGCTTGGGCAGACTCCGTCCTACGGCAACAGATTCCACTCTGCTTATCCCACATGGAAGCAGCCACAGATGGACCTGAACAGTGGTGACACACAGGACCCCAAATCCTGCCGTTTTCTCCATCTTCTCAATATCAACACTCTGACGATGAAACATCCGTCCTCCCTACAGCGGTGCGCGATGGTGTGCCGAAGTACGTACCCGCCTCGGAAATTTAATGACTAATTTCTGCCCAAAGAAAAGCTTGCTTTTGAGACCTGATACCGTTGTTATTCCACGAATATAAAATATATCCTTATGAATAACATTTCTGATAAGCAAAATGTCTACTAGTAAAACAAACAAAATCGAGACGATGTGTCAAAGGGGATGTGATTTTCAAGGTGAAGGAACAAGAGCCTCCTGTCGAGAGCACGCGGACATGCGATGGGAGGGTGGGTCCCGATCTCTCGGTCCTCCCACGGTGTCCCTGCC